>NW_027116924.1:0-94319 GCF_024137725.1 Prorops nasuta
CAAATGAGTTACCCTAGTCCCATATAAGTACTCCCTGACCCCAAGTGAGTTATCCTAGCCCCTTTATATGTACTCTCTGACGGCAAGTAAGTTACCCTAGTCCCATAGTAGTACTCCCTGACACTAAGTGAGTTACCATAGCCCCTTTATAAGTACTCCCTGACCCCAAGTGAGTTACCATAGCCCCTTTACATGTACTCCCTGACCCCAAGTGAGTTACCCTAGCCCCTTTATAAGCACACCCTGGCCCCAAGTGAGTTACCCTAGTCCCATATAAGTACTCCCTGACCCCAAGTGAGTTAGCATATCACCTCTATAAGTTCTCCCTGACCCCAAGTGAGTTATCCTAGCCCCTTTATATGTACTCTCTGACCGCAAGTAAGTTACCCTAGTCCCATAGTAGTACTCCCTGACACTAAGTGAGTTACCATAGCCCCTTTATAAGTACTCCCTGACCCCAAGTGAGTTACCATAGCCCCTTTATATGTACTCCCAGACTCCAAATGAGTTACCCTAGCCCATTTATAAGTACTCACTGACCCCAAGTGAGTTATCCTAGACTTTTTATATGTACTCTCTGACCGCAAGTGAGTTACCCTAGTCCCCATACTAGTACTCCTTGAACCCAAGTGAGTTACCATAGCCCCTTTATATGTACTCCCTGTCCCCAAGTGAGTTACCCCAGCCCCTTTATAAGTACACCCTGGCCCCAAGTGAGTTACCCTGGTCCCATATAAGTACTCCCTGACCCCAAGTGAGTTACCCTAGTCCCATATAAGTACTCCCTGACCCCAAGTGAGTTACCATAGCCCCTTTATAAGTACTCCCTGACCCCAAGTGAGTTAATCTAGCCCCTTTATATGTACACTCTGGCGGCAAGTGAGTTACTCTAGTTCCATAGAAGTACTCCCTGACCCCAATTGAGTTACCATACCCCCTTTATAAGTACTCACTGACCCCAAGTGAGTTACCATAGCCCCTTTATATGTACTCCCTGACCCCAAGTGAGTTACCCTAGCCCCCTTTTTAAGTACACCCTGGCCCCAAGTGAGTTACCATATCAGCTTTATAAGTACTCCCTGACCCCAAGTGAGTTATCCTAGCCCCTTTATATGTACTCTCTGACCGCAAGTAAGTTACCCTAGTCCCATAGTAGTACTCCTTGACCCCAAGTGAGTTACCATAGCCCATTTATATATACTATCTGACCGCAAGTGAATTACCCTAGTCCCATAATAGAACTCACTGACCCCAAGAGAGTTACACTAGCCCCTATATAAGTACTCCCTGACCCCAAGTGAGTTACCCTAATCCCATAGAAGTACTTCCTGACCCCAAGTGAGTTACCATAGCCCCTTATAAGTACTCCCTGACCCCAAGTGAGTTATCCCAGCCCCTTTATATGTACTCTCTGACCGCAAGTGAGTTAATCTAACCCCTTTATTAGTACTCCCTGACCCCAAGTGTGTTACCCTAGTCTCATATAAGTACTCCCTGACCCCAAGTGAGTTACCATAGCCCCTTTATAAGTACTCCCTGACCCCAAGTGAGTTAATCTAGCCCCTTTATATGTACACTCTGGCGGCAAGTGAGTTACTCTAGTTCCATAGAAGTACTCCCTGACCCCAATTGAGTTACCATACCCCCTTTATAAGTACTCACTGACCCCAAGTGAGTTACCATAGCCCCTTTATATGTACTCCCTGACCCCAAGTGAGTTACCCTAGCCCCTTTTTAAGTACACCCTGGCCCCAAGTGAGTTACCATATCAGCTTTATAAGTACTCCCTGACCCCAAGTGAGTTATCCTAGCCCCTTTATATGTACTCTCTGACCGCAAGTAAGTTACCCTAGTCCCATAGTAGTACTCCATGACCCCAAGTGAGTTATCCTAGCCCCTTTATATGTACTCTCTGACGGCAAGTAAGTTACCCTAGTCCCATAGTAGTACTCCCTGACACTAAGTGAGTTACCATAGCCCCTTTATAAGTACTCCCTGACCCCAAGTGAGTTACCATAGCCCCTTTATATGTACTCCCTGACCCCAAGTGAGTTACCCTAGTCCCATAAAAGTACTCCCTGACCCCAAGTGAGTTACCATAGCACCTTTATATGTACTCCCTGACCCCAAGTGAGTTACCCTAGCCCCTTTATAAGCACACCCTGGCCCCAAGTGAGTTACCTTAGTCCCATATAAGTACTCCCTGACCCCAAGTGAGTTAGCATATCACCTCTATAAGTTCTCCCTGACCCCAAGTGAGTTATCCTAGCCCCTTTATATGTACTCTCTGACCGCAAGTAAGTTACCCTAGTCCCATAGTAGTACTCCCTGACCCCAAGTGAGTTACCATAGCCCCTTTATATATACTCTCTGACCGCATGTGAATTACCCCTAGTCCCATAGTAGAACTCACTGACCCCAAGAGAGTTACCCTAGCCCCTATATAAGTACTCCCTGACCCCAATTGAGTTACCCTAGTCCCATAAAAGTACTCCCTGACCCCAAGTGAGTTACCCTAATCCCATAGAAGTACTTCCTGACCCCAAGTGAGTTACCATAGCCCCCTTATAAGTACTCCCTGACCCCAAGTGAGTTACCCTAGTCCCATATAAGTACTCCCTGACCCCAAGTGAGTTATCCTAGCCCCTTTATATGTACTCTCTGACGGCAAGTAAGTTACCCTAGTCCCATAGTAGTACTCCCTGACACTAAGTGAATTACCATAGCCCCTTTATAAGTACTCCCTGACCCCAAGTGAGTTACCATAGCCCCTTTACATGTACTCCCTGACCCCAAGTGAGTTACCCTAGTCCCATAAAAGTACTCCCTGACCCCAAGTGAGTTACCATAGAACCTTTATATGTACTCCCTGACCCCAAGTGAGTTACCCTAGCCCCTTTATAAGCACACCCTGGCCCCAAGTGAGTTACCCTAGTCCCATATAAGTACTCCCTGACCCCAAGTGAGTTAGCATATCACTTCTATAAGTTCTCCCTGACCCCAAGTGAGTTATCCTAGCCCCTTTATATGTACTCTCTGACCGCAAGTAAGTTACCCTAGTCCCATAGTAGTACTCCCTGACACTAAGTGAGTTACCATAGCCCCTTTATAAGTACTCCCTGACCCCAAGTGAGTTACCATAGCCCCTTTATATGTACTCCCAGACTCCAAATGAGTTACCCTAGCCCATTTATAAGTACTCACTGACCCCAAGTGAGTTATCCTAGACTTTTTATATGTACTCTCTGACCGCAAGTGAGTTACCCTAGTCCCATACTAGTACTCCCTGACCCCAAGTGAGTTACCATAGCCCCTTTATAAGTACTCCCTGACCCCAAGTGAGTTATCCTAGCCCCTTTATATGTACTCTCTGACCGCAAGTAAGTTACCCTAGTCCCATAGTAGTACTCCATGACCCCAAGTGAGTTATCCTAGCTTTATATGTACTCTCTGACGGCAAGTAAGTTACCCTAGTCCCATAGTAGTACTCCCTGACACTAAGTGAGTTACCATAGTCCCTTTATAAGTACTCCCTGACCCCAAGTGAGTTACCATAGCCCCTTTATATGTACTCCCTGACCCCAAGTGAGTTACCCTAGTCCCATAAAAGTACTCCCTGACCCCCAAGTGAGTTACCATAGCACCTTTATATGTACTCCCTGACCCCAAGTGAGTTACCCCTAGCCCCCTTTATATGTACTCTCTGACCGCAAGTAAGTTACCCTAGTCCCATAGTAGTACTCCCTGACCCCAAGTGAGTTACCATAGCCCCTTTATATATACTCTCTGACCGCAAGTGAATTAGCCTAGTCCCATAGTAGAACTCACTGACCCCAAGAGAGTTACCCTAGCCCCTATATAACTACTCCCTGACCCCAAGTGAGTTACCCTAGTCCCATAAAAGTACTCCCTGACCCCAAGTGAATTACCCTAATCCCATAGAAGTACTTCCTGACCCCAAGCGAGTTACCATAGCCCCCCTTATAAGTACTCCCTGACCCCAACAGAGTTATCCCAGCCCTTTATATGTACTCTCTGACCGCAAGTGAGTTAATCTAACCCCTTTATTAGTACTCCCTGACCCCATGTGTGTTACCCTAGTCTCATATAGTACTCCCTGACCCCAAGTGAGTTACCATAGCCCCTTTATAAGTACTCCCTGACCCCAAGTGAGTTACCCTAGTCCCATACTAGTACTCCCTGACCCCAAGTGAGTTACCATAGCCCCTTTATATGTACTCCCTGTCCCCAAGTGAGTTACCCCAGCCCCTTTATAAGTACACCCTGGCCCCCAAGTGAGTTACCCTGGTCCCATATAAGTACACCCTGGCCCCCAAGTGAGTTACCCTGGTCCCATATAAGTACTCCCTGAACCCAAGTGAGTTACCATATCACCTTTATAAGTACTCCCTGACCCCAAGTGAGTTATCCTATCCCCTTGATATGTACTCTCTGACTGCAAGTGAGTTACCCTGGTCCCATAGTAGTACTCCCTGACCTCAAGTGAGTTACCATTGCCCCTTTATAAGTACTCTCTGACCCCAAGTGAGTTACCATAGCCCCTTTATATGTACTTCCTGACCGCAAGTAAGTTACCCTAGTCCCATAGTAGTACTACCTGACCCCAAGTGAGTTACCATAGCCCCTTTATAAGTACTCCCTGACCCCAAGTGAGTTACCATAGCCCCTTTATAAGTTCTCCCTGACCCCAAGTGAGTTATCCTAGCCCCTTTATATGTACTCTCTGACCGCAAGTAAGTTACCCTAGTCCCATAGTAGTACTCCCTGACACTAAGTGAGTTACCCTAGCCCCTTTATAAATACTCCCTGATTTCAAGTGAGTTATCCTAGCCCCTTAATATGTACTCTCGGACCGCAAGTAAGTTATTCTAACCCCTTTATAAGTACTCCCTGACCCCAAGTGTATTACCCTAGTCTCGTATAAGTACACCTTGGCCCCAAGTGAGTTACCTGGTCCCATATAAGCACTCCCTGACCCCAAGTGAGTTACCCTAGTCCCAAATAAGTACTCCCTGACCCCAAGTGAGTTATCATATCACCTTTATATGTTCTCCCTGACCCCAAGTGAGTTATCCTAGCCCCTTTATATGTATTTCCTGACCGCAAGTAAGTTACCCTAGTCCCATAGTAGTACTACCTGACCCCAAGTGAGTTAACATAGCCTCTTTATAAGTACTCCCTGACCCCAAGTGAGTTACCATAGCCCCTTTATAAATACTCCCTGACCCCAAGTGAGTTATCCTAGCCACTTTATATGTACTCTCTGATCGCAAGTGAGTTACCCTGGTCCCATTGTAGTACTCCCTGACCCCAAGTGAGTTACCATAGCCTCTTTATATGTACTTCCTGACCCCAAGGGAGTTACCCTAGCCCCTTTATAAGTACACCCTGGCCACATGTGAGTTACCCTGGTCCCATATAAGTACTCCCTGACCCCAATTGAGTTACCCTAGCCCCTTTATAAGTACTCCCTGACCCCAAGTGTGTTATCCTAGCCCCTTTATATGTATTCCCAGATTCCAAATGAGTTACCCTAGCCGCTTTATATGTACTCCCTGACCCCATGTAAGTTACCATTTCACCTTTATAAGTTCTCCTTGACGCCAAGTGTGTATCGTAGCCCCTATATATGTACTCCCTGACCCCAAGTGAGTTACCATAGCCCCTTTATATGTACTCCCAGACTCCAAATGAGTTACCCTAGCCCATTTATAAGTACTCACTGACCCCAAGCGAGTTATCCTAGCCTTTTTATATGTACTCTCTGACCGCAAGTGAGTTACCCTAGTCCCATACTAGTACTCCCTGACCCAAGTGAGTTACCATAGCCCCTTTATATGTACTCCCTGTCCCCAAGTGAGTTAACCCAGCCCCTTTATAAGTACACCCTGGCCCCAAGTGAGTTACCCTGGTCCCATATAAGTACTCCCTGACCCCAAGTGAGTTACCCTAGTCCCATATAAGTACTCCCTGACCCCAAATGAGTTACCATAGCCCCTTTATATATACTCTCTGACCGCAAGTGAATTATCCTAGTCCCATAGTAGAACTCACTGACCCCAAGAGAGTTACCCTAGCCCCTATATAAATACTCCCTGACCCCAAGTGAGTTACCCTAGTCCCATAAAAGTACTCCCTGACCCCAAGTGAGTTACCCTAATCCCATAGAAGTACTTCCTGACCCCAAGTGAGTTACCATAGCCCCCTTATAAGTACTCCCTGACCCCAAGTGAGTTATCCCAGCCCCTTTATATGTACTCTCTGACCGCAAGTGAGTTAATCTAACCCCTTTATTAGTACTCCCTGACCCCAAGTGTGTTACCCTAGTCTCATATAAGTACTCCCTGACCCCAAGTGAGTTACCATAGCCCCTTTATAAGTACTCCCTGACCCCAAGTGAGTTAATCTAGCCCCTTTATATGTACACTCTGGCGGCAAGTGAGTTACTCTAGTCCCATAGAAGTACTCCCTGACCCCAAGTGAGTTACCATAGCCCCTTTATAAGTACTCACTGACCCCAAGTGAGTTTACCATACCCCCTTTATATGTACTCCCTGACCCCAAGTGAGTTACCATAGCCCCTTTTTAAGTACTCCCTGACCCCAAGTGAGTTAATCTAGCCCCTTTATATGTACACTCTGGCGGCAAGTGAGTTACTCTAGTCCCATAGTAGTACTCCCTGACACTAAGTGAGTTACCATAGCCCCTTTATAAGTACTCCCTGACCCAAGTGAGTTACCCTAGCCCATTTATAAGTACTCACTGACCCCAAGTGAGTTATCCTAGACTTTTTATATGTACTCTCTGACCGCAAGTGAGTTAGCATATCACCTCTATAAGTTCTCCCTGACCCCAAGTGAGTTAGCATATCACCTCTATAAGTTCTCCCTGACCCCAAGTGAGTTACCATAGCCCCTTTATATGTACTTCCTGACCGCAAGTAAGTTACCCTAGTCCCATAGTAGTACTACCTGACCCCAAGTGAGTTACCATAGCCCCTTTATAATTACTCCCTGACCCCAAGTGAGTTACCATAGCCCCTTTATAAGTTCTCCCTGACCCCAAGTGAGTTATCCTAGCCCCTTTATATGTACTCTCTGACCGCAAGGTTACCCTAGTCCCATAGTAGTACTCCCTGACACTAAGTGAGTTACCATAGCCCCTTTATAAGTACTCCCTGACCCCAAGTGAGTTATCCTAGCCCCTTTATATGTACTCTCTGACCGCAAGTAAGTTACCCTAGTCCCATAGTAGTACTCCCTGACACTAAGTGAGTTACCCTAGCCCCTTTATAAGTACTCCCTGACTTCAAGTGAGTTATCCTAGCCCCTTAATATGTACTCTCTGACCGCAAGTAAGTTATTCTAACCCCTTTATAAGTACTCCCTGACCCCAAGTGTATTACCCTAGTCTCGTATAAGTACACCTTGGCCCCAAGTGAGTTACCCTGGTCCCATATAAGCACTCCCTGACCCCAAGTGAGTTACCCTAGTCCCAAATAAGTACTCCCTGACCCCAAGTGAGTTATCATATCACCTTTATATGTTCTCCCTGACCCCAAGTGAGTTATCCTAGCCCCTTTATATGTATTTCCTGACCGCAAGTAAGTTACCCTAGTCCCATAGTAGTACTACCTGACCCCAAGTGAGTTAACATAGCCTCTTTATAAGTACTCCCTGACCCCAAGTGAGTTACCATAGCCCCTTTATATGTACTCCCTGACCCCAAGTGAGTTATCCTAGCCACTTTATATGTACTCTCTGATCGCAAGTGAGTTACCCTGGTCCCATTGTAGTTACTCCCTGACCCCAAGTGAGTTACCATAGCCTCTTTATATGTACTTCCTGACCCCAAGGGAGTTACCCTAGCCCCTTTATAAGTACACCCTGGCCACATGTGAGTTACCCTGGTCCCATATAAGTACTCCCTGACCCCAATTGAGTTACCCTAGCCCCTTTATAAGTACTCCCTGACCCCAAGTGTGTTATCCTAGCCCCTTTATATGTACTCCCAGATTCCAAATGAGTTACCCTAGCCGCTTTATATGTACTCCCTGACCCCATGTAAGTTACCATTTCACCTTTATAAGTTCTCCTTGACGCCAAGTGTGTATCGTAGCCCCTATATATGTACTCCCTGACCCCAAGTGAGTTACCCTGGTCCCATAGTAGTACTCCCTGACCCCAAGTGAGTTACCATAGCCCCTTTATATGTACTCCCAGACTCCAAATGAGTTACCCTAGCCCATTTATAAGTACTCACTGACCCCAAGTGAGTTATCCTAGCCTTTTTATATGTACTCTCTGACCGCAAGTGAGTTACCCTAGTCCCATACTAGTACTCCCTGACCCCAAGTGAGTTACCATAGCCCCTTTATATGTACTCCCTGTCCCCAAGTGAGTTACCCCAGCCCCTTTATAAGTACACCCTGGCCCCAAGTGAGTTACCCTGGTCCCATATAAGTACTCCCTGACCCCAAGTGAGTTACCCTAGTCCCATATAAGTACTCCCTGACCCCAAATGAGTTACCATATCACCTTGATTAGTTCTCCCTGAACCCAAGTGAGTTATCCTAGCCCCTTTATATACTCTCTGACCGCAAGTAAGTTAACCCTAGTCCCATAGTAGTACTCCATGACCCCAAGTGAGTTATCCTAGCCCCTTTATATGTACTCTCTGACGGCAAGTAAGTTACCCTAGTCCCATAGTAGTACTCCCTGACACTAAGTGAGTTACCATAGCCCCTTTATAAGTACTCCCTGACCCCAAGTGAGTTACCATAGCCCCTTTATATGTACTCCCTGACCCCAAGTGAGTTACCCTAGTCCCATAAAAGTACTCCCTGACCCCAAGTGAGTTACCATAGCACCTTTATATGTACTCCCTGACCCCAAGTGAGTTACCCTAGCCCCTTTATAAGCACACCCTGGCCCCAAGTGAGTTACCTTAGTCCCATATAAGTACTCCCTGACCCCAAGTGAGTTAGCATATCACCTCTATAAGTTCTCCCTGACCCCAAGTGAGTTATCCTAGCCCCTTTATATGTACTCTCTGACCGCAAGTAAGTTACCCTAGTCCCATAGTAGTACTCCCTGACCCCAAGTGAGTTACCCTAATCCCATAGAAGTACTTCCTGACCCCAAGTGAGTTACCATAGCCCCCCTTATAAGTACTCCCTGACCCCAAGTGAGTTATCCCAGCCCCTTTATATGTACTCTCTGACCGCAAGTGAGTTAATCTAACCCCTTTATTAGTACTCCCTGACCCCAAGTGTGTTACCCTAGTATCATATAAGTACTCCCTGACCCCAAGTGAGTTACCATAGCCCCTTTATAAGTACTCCCTGACCCCAAGTGAGTTAATCTAGCCCCTTTATATGTACTCTCTGACCGCAAGTAAGTTACCCTAGTCCCATAGTAGTACTCCCTGACACTAAGTGAGTTACCCTAGACCCTTTATAAGTACTCCCTGACTTCAAGTGAGTTATACTAGCCCCTTAATATGTACTCTCTGACCGCAAGTAAGTTATTCTAACCCCTTTATAAGTACTCCCTGACCCCAAGTGTATTACCCTAGTCTCATATAAGTACTCCCTGACCCCAAGTGAGTTACCGTAGCCCCTTTATAAGTACTCCCTGACCCCAAGTGAGTTACCATAGCCCCTTTATATGTACTCCCCTGACCCCAAGTAAGTTACCCTAGCCACTTTTATATGTACTCTCTGACCGCAAGTGAGTTACCCTGGTCCCATAGTAGTACTCCCTGACCCCAAGTGAGTTACCCTGGTCCCATAGTAGTACTCCCTGACCCCAAGTGAGTTATCATAGTCCCTTTATATGTACCCTCTGACCGCAAGTAAGTTACCCTAGTCCCATAGTAGTACTCCCTGACCCCAAGTGAGTTACCATTGCCCCTTTATAAGTACTCCCTGACCCCAAGTGAGTTACCATAGCCCCTTTATATGTACTCCCTGACCCCAAGTGAGTTACCCTAGTCCCATAAAAGTACTCCCTGACCCCAAGTGAGTTACCATAGCACCTTTATATGTACTCCCTGACCCCAAGTGAGTTACCCTAGCCCCTTTATAAGTACACCCTGGCCCCAAGTGAGTTACCCTAGTCCCATATAAGTACTCCCTGACCCCAAGTGAGTTATCCTAGCCCCTTTATATGTACTCTCTGACGGCAAGTAAGTTACCCTAGTCCCATAGTAGTACTCCCTGACACTAAGTGAGTTACCATAGCCCCTTTATAAGTACTCCCTGACCCCAAGTGAGTTACCATAGCCCCTTTACATGTACTCCCTGACCCCATGTGAGTTACCCTAGTCCCATAAAAGTACTCCCTGACCCCAAGTGAGTTACCATAGCACCTTTATATGTAATCCCTGACCCCAAGTGAGTTACCCCAGCCCCTTTATAAGCACACCCTGGCCCCAAGTGAGTTACCCTAGTCCCATATAAGTACTCCCTGACCCCAAGTGAGTTAGCATATCACCTCTATAAGTTCTCCCTGACCCCAAGTGAGTTATCCTAGCCCCTTTATATGTACTCTCTGACCGCAAGTAAGTTACCCTAGTCCCATAGTAGTACTCCCTGACACTAAAGTGAGTTAACCATAGCCCCTTTATAAGTACTCCCCTGACCCCAAGTGAGTTACCATAGCCCCTTTATATGTACTCCCAGACTCCAAATGAGTTACCCCTAGCCCATTTATAAGTACTCACTGACCCCAAGTGAGTTATCCTAGACTTTTTATATGTACTCTCTGACCGCAAGTGAGTTACCCTAGTCCCATACTAGTACTCCCTGACCCCAAGTGAGTTACCATAGCCCCTTTATAAGTACTCCCTGACCTTAAGTGAGTTATCCTAGCCCCTTTATATGTACTCTCTGACCGCAAGTAAGTTACCCTAGTCCCATAGTAGTACTCCATGACCCCAAGTGAGTTATCCTAGCCCCTTTATATGTACTCTCTGCCGGCAAGTAAGTTACCCTAGTCCCATAGTAGTACTCCCTGACACTAAGTGAGTTACCATAGCCCCTTTATAAGTACTCCCTGACCCCAAGTGAGTTACCATAGCCCCTTTATATGTACTCCCTGACCCCAAGTGAGTTACCCTAGTCCCATAAAAGTACTCCCTGACCCCAAGTGAGTTACCATAGCACCTTTATATGTACTCCCTGACCCCAAGTGAGTTACCCTAGCCCCTTTATAAGCACACCCTGGCCCCAAGTGAGTTACCTTAGTCCCATATAAGTACTCCCTGACCCCAAGTGAGTTACCATAGCACCTTTATATGTACTCCCTGCCCCCAAGTGAGTTACCCTAGCCCCTTTATAAGCACACCTGGCCCCAAGTGAGTTACCTTAGTCCCGTATAAGTACTCCCTGACCCCAAGTGAGTTAGCATATCACCTCTATAAGTTTCTCCTGACCCCAAGTGAGTTATCCTAGCCCCTTTATATGTACTCTCTGACCGCAAGTAAGTTACCCTAGTTCCCATAGTAGTACTCCCTGACCCCAAGTGAGTTATCATAGCCCCTTTATATATACTCTCTGACCGCATGTGAATTACCCTAGTCCCATAGTAGAACTCACTGACCCCAAGAGAGTTACCCTAGCCCCTATATAAGTACTCCCTGACCCAAATTGAGTTACCCTAGTCCCATAAAAGTACTCCCTGACCCCAAGTGAGTTACCCTAATCCCATAGAAGTACTTCCTGACCCCAAGTGAGTTACCATAGCCCCCTTATAAGTACTCCCTGACCCCAAGTGAGTTATCCCAGCCCCTTTATATGTACTCTCTGACCGCAAGTGAGTTAATCTAACCCCTTTATTAGTACTCCCTGACCCCAAGTGTGTTACCCTAGTATCATATAAGTACTCCCTGACCCCAAGTGAGTTACCATAGCCCCTTTATATGTACTCCCCTGACCCCAAGTGAGTTAATCTAGCCCCTTTATATGTACTCTCTAACCGCAAGTAAGTTACCCTAGTCCCATAGTAGTACTCCCTGACACTAAGTGAGTTACCCTAGACCCTTATAAGTACTCCCTGACTTCAAGTGAGTTATACTAGCCCCTTAATATGTACTCTCTGACCGCAAGTAAGTTATTCTACCCCTTTATAAGTACTCCCTGACCCCAAGTGTATTACCCTAGTCTCATATAAGTACTCCCTGACCCCAAGTGAGTTACCGTAGCCCCTTTATAAGTACTCCCTGACCCCAAGTGAGTTACCATAGCCCCTTTATATGTACTCCCTGACCCCAAGTAAGTTACCCTAGCCAATTTATATGTACTCTCTGACCGCAAGTGAGTTACCCTGGTCCCATAGTAGTACTCCCTGACCCCAAGTGAGTTACCCTGGTCCCATAGTAGTACTCCCTGACCCCAAGTGAGTTATCATAGTCCCTTTATATGTACCCTCTGACCGCAAGTAAGTTACCCTAGTCCCATAGTAGTACTCCCTGACCCCAAGTGAGTTACCATTGCCCCTTTAAAAGTACTCCCTGACCCCAAGTGAGTTACCCATAGCCCCTTTATATGTACTCCCTGACCCCAAGTGAGTTACCCTAGTCCCATAAAAGTACTCCCTGACCCCAAGTGAGTTACCATAGCACCTTTATATGTACTCCCTGACCCCAAGTGAGTTTCCCTAGCCCCTTTATAAGTACACCCTGGCCCCAAGTGAGTTACCCTAGTCCCATATATGTACTCCCTGACCCCAAGTGAGTTATCCTAGCCCCTTTATATGTACTCTCTGACGGCAAGTAAGTTACCCTAGTCCCATTAGTAGTACTCCCTGACACTAAGTGAGTTACCATAGCCCCTTTATAAGTACTCCCTGACCCCAAGTGAGTTACCATAGCACCTTTATATGTACTCCCTGACCCCAAGTGAGTTACCCTAGCCCCTTTATAAGCACACCCTGGCCCCAAGTGAGTTACCCTAGTCCCATATAAGTACTCCCTGACCCCAAGTGAGTTAGCATATCACCTCTATAAGTTCTCCCTGACCCAAGTGAGTTATCCTAGCCCCTTTATATGTACTCTCTGACCGCAAGTAAGTTACCCTAGTCCCATAGTAGTACTCCCTGACACTAAGTGAGTTACCATAGCCCCTTTATAAGTAGTCCCTGACCCCAAGTGAGTTACCATAGCCCCTTTATATGTACTCCCAGACTCCAAATGAGTTACCCTAGCCCATTTATAAGTACTCACTGACCCCAAGTGAGTTATCCTAGACTTTTTATATGTACTCTCTGACCGCAAGTGAGTTACCCTAGTCCCATAGTAGTACTCCCTGACCCCAAGTGAGTTACCATAGCCCCTTTATAAGTACTCCCTGTACCCCAAGTGAGTTAATCTAGCCCCTTTATATGTACTCTCTGACCGCAAGTAAGTTACCCTAGTCCCATAGTAGTACTCCCTGACACTAAGTGAGTTACCCTAGACCCTTTATAAGTACTCCCTGACTTCAAGTGAGTTATACTAGCCCTTAATATGTACTCTCTGACCGCAAGTAAGTTATTCTAACCCCTTTATAAGTACTCCCTGACCCCAAGTGTATTACCCTAGTCTCATATAAGTACTCCCTGACCCCAAGTGAGTTACCGTAGCCCCTTTATAAGTACTCCCTGACCCCAAGTGAGTTACCATAGCCCCTTTATATGTACTCCCTGACCCCAAGTAAGTTACCCTAGCCACTTTATATGTACTCTCTGACCGCAAGTGAGTTACCCTGGCCCCATAGTAGTACTCCCTGACCCCAAGTGAGTTACCCTGGTCCCATAGTAGTACTCCCTGACCCCAAGTGAGTTATCATAGTCCCTTTATATGTACCCTCTGACCGCAAGTAAGTTACCCTAGTCCCATAGTAGTACTCCCTGACCCCAAGTGAGTTACCATTGCCCCTTTATAAGTACTCCCTGACCCCAAGTGAGTTACCATAGCCCCTTTATATGTACTCCCTGACCCCAAGTGAGTTACCCTAGGCCCATAAAAGTACTCCCTGACCCCAAGTGAGTTAGCATATCACCTCTATAAGTTCTCCCTGACCCCAAGTGAGTTATCCTAGCCCCTTTATATGTACTCTCTGACCGCAAGTAAGTTACCCTAGTCCCATAGTAGTACTCCCTGACACTAAGTGAGTTACCATAGCCCCATTATAAGTACTCCCTGACCCCAAGTGAGTTACCCTAGTCCCATATAAGTACTCCCTGACCCCAAGTGAGTTATCCTAGCCCCTTTATATGTACTCTCTGACGGCAAGTAAGTTACCCTAGTCCCATAGTAGTACTCCCTGACACTAAGTGAATTACCATAGCCCCTTTATAAGTACTCCCTGACCCCAAGTGAGTTACCATAGCCCCTTTACATGTACTCCCTGACCCCAAGTGAGTTACCCTAGTCCCATAAAAGTACTCCCTGACCCCAAGTGAGTTACCATAGAACCTTTATATGTACTCCCTGACCCCAAGTGAGTTACCCTAGCCCCTTTATAAGCACACCCTGGCCCCAAGTGAGTTACCCTAGTCCCATATAAGTACTCCCTGACCCCAAGTGAGTTAGCATATCACCTCTATAAGTTCTCCCTGACCCCAAGTGAGTTATCCTAGCCCCTTTATATGTACTCTCTGACCGCAAGTAAGTTACCCTAGTCCCATAGTAGTACTCCCTGACACTAAGTGAGTTACCATAGCCCCTTTATAAGTACTCCCTGACCCCAAGTGAGTTACCATAGCCCCTTTATATGTACTCCCAGACTCCAAATGAGTTACCCTAGCCCATTTATAAGTACTCACTGACCCCAAGTGAGTTATCCTAGACTTTTTATATGTACTCTCTGACCGCAAGTGAGTTACCCTAGTCCCATACTAGTACTCCCTGACCCCAAGTGAGTTACCATAGCCCCTTTATAAGTACTCCCTGACCCCAAGTGAGTTATCCTAGCCCCTTTATATGTACTCTCTGACCGCAAGTAAGTTACCCTAGTCCCATAGTAGTACTCCATGACCCCAAGTGAGTTATCCTAGCCCCTTTATATGTACTCTCTGACGGCAAGTAAGTTACCCTAGTCCCATAGTAGTACTCCCTGACACTAAGTGAGTTACCATAGTCCCTTTATAAGTACTCCCTGACCCCAAGTGAGTTACCATAGCCCCTTTATATGTACTCCCTGACCCCAAGTGAGTTACCCTAGTCCCATAAAAGTACTCCCTGACCCCAAGTGAGTTACCATAGCACCTTTATATGTACTCCCTGACCCCAAGTGAGTTACCCTAGCCCCTTTATATGTACTCTCTGACCGCAAGTAAGTTACCCTAGTCCCATAGTAGTACTCCCTGACCCCAAGTGAGTTACCATAGCCCCTTTATATATACTCTCTGACCGCAAGTGAATTAGCATAGTCCCATAGTAGAACTCACTGACCCCAAGAGAGTTACCCTAGCCCCTATATAAGTACTCCCTGACCCCAAGTGAGTTACCCTAGTCCCATAAAAGTACTCCCTGACCCCAAGTGAATTACCCTAATCCCATAGAAGTACTTCCTGACCCCAAGCGAGTTACCATAGCCCCCTTATAAGTACTCCCTGACCCCAACAGAGTTATCCCAGCCCCTTTATATGTACTCTCTGACCGCAAGTGAGTTAATCTAACCCCTTTATTAGTACTCCCTGACCCCATGTGTGTTACCCTAGTCTCATATAAGTACTCCCTGACCCCAAGTGAGTTACCATAGCCCCTTTATAAGTACTCCCTGACCCCAAGTGAGTTACCCTAGTCCCATACTAGTACTCCCTGACCCCAAGTGAGTTACCATAGCCCCTTTATATGTACTCCCTGTCCCCAAGTGAGTTAACCCAGCCCCTTTATAAGTACACCCTGGCCCCAAGTGAGTTACCCTGGTCCCATATAAGTACACCCTGGCCCCAAGTGAGTTACCCTGGTCCCATATAAGTACTCCCTGAACCCAAGTGAGTTACCATATCACCTTTATAAGTACTCCCTGACCCCAAGTGAGTTATCCTATCCCCTTGATATGTACTCTCTGACTGCAAGTGAGTTACCCTGGTCCCATAGTAGTACTCCCTGACCTCAAGTGAGTTACCATTGCCCCTTTATAAGTACTCTCTGACCCCAAGTGAGTTACCATAGCCCCTTTATATGTACTTCCTGACCGCAAGTAAGTTACCCTAGTCCCATAGTAGTACTACCTGACCCCAAGTGAGTTACCATAGCCCCTTTATAAGTACTCCCTGACCCCAAGTGAGTTACCATAGCCCCTTTATAAGTTCTCCCTGACCCCAAGTGAGTTATCCTAGCCCCTTTATATGTACTCTCTGACCGCAAGTAAGTTACCCTAGTCCCATAGTAGTACTCCCTGACACTAAGTGAGTTACCCTAGCCCCTTTATAAGTACTCCCTGATTTCAAGTGAGTTATCCTAGCCCCTTAATATGTACTCTCGGACCGCAAGTAAGTTATTCTAACCCCTTTATAAGTACTCCCTGACCCCAAGTGTATTACCCTAGTCTCGTATAAGTACACCTTGGCCCCAAGTGAGTTACCCTGGTCCCATATAAGCACTCCCTGACCCCAAGTGAGTTACCCTAGTCCCAAATAAGTACTCCCTGACCCCAAGTGAGTTATCATATCACCTTTATATGTTCTCCCTGACCCCAAGTGAGTTATCCTAGCCCCTTTATATGTATTTCCTGACCGCAAGTAAGTTACCCTAGTCCCATAGTAGTACTACCTGACCCCAAGTGAGTTAACATAGCCTCTTTATAAGTACTCCCTGACCCCAAGTGAGTTACCATAGCCCCTTTATAAATACTCCCTGACCCCAAGTGAGTTATCCTAGCCACTTTATATGTACTCTCTGATCGCAAGTGAGTTACCCTGGTCCCATTGTAGTACTCCCTGACCCCAAGTGAGTTACCATAGCCTCTTTATATGTACTTCCTGACCCCAAGGGAGTTACCCTAGCCCCTTTATAAGTACACCCTGGCCACATGTGAGTTACCCTGGTCCCATATAAGTACTCCCTGACCCCAATTGAGTTACCCTAGCCCCTTTATAAGTACTCCCTGACCCCAAGTGTGTTATCCTAGCCCCTTTATATGTACTCCCAGATTCCAAATGAGTTACCCTAGCCGCTTTATATGTACTCCCTGACCCCATGTAAGTTACCATTTCACCTTTATAAGTTCTCCTTGACGCCAAGTGTGTATCGTAGCCCCTATATATGTACTCCCTGACCC
Source organism: Prorops nasuta (assembly GCF_024137725.1). Lineage (NCBI taxonomy): Eukaryota > Metazoa > Arthropoda > Insecta > Hymenoptera > Bethylidae > Prorops > Prorops nasuta. The sequence goes on from NW_027116924.1 coordinate 17,291, forward strand.
CAAGTGAGTTACCATAGCCCCTTTATATGTACTCCCAGACTCCAAATGAGTTACCCTAGCCCATTTATAAGTACTCACTGACCCCAAGTGAGTTATCCTAGCCTTTTTATATGTACTCTCTGACCGCAAGTGAGTTACCCTAGTCCCATACTAGTACTCCCTGACCCCAAGTGAGTTACCATAGCCCCTTTATATGTACTCCCTGTCCCCAAGTGAGTTAACCCAGCCCCTTTATAAGTACACCCTGGCCCCAAGTGAGTTACCCTGGTCCCATATAAGTACTCCCTGACCCCAAGTGAGTTACCCTAGTCCCATATAAGTACTCCCTGACCCCAAATGAGTTACCATAGCCCCTTTATATATACTCTCTGACCGCAAGTGAATTATCCTAGTCCCATAGTAGAACTCACTGACCCCAAGAGAGTTACCCTAGCCCCTATATAAATACTCCCTGACCCCAAGTGAGTTACCCTAGTCCCATAAAAGTACTCCCTGACCCCAAGTGAGTTACCCTAATCCCATAGAAGTACTTCCTGACCCCAAGTGAGTTACCATAGCCCCCTTATAAGTACTCCCTGACCCCAAGTGAGTTATCCCAGCCCCTTTATATGTACTCTCTGACCGCAAGTGAGTTAATCTAACCCCTTTATTAGTACTCCCTGACCCCAAGTGTGTTACCCTAGTCTCATATAAGTACTCCCTGACCCCAAGTGAGTTACCATAGCCCCTTTATAAGTACTCCCTGACCCCAAGTGAGTTAATCTAGCCCCTTTATATGTACACTCTGGCGGCAAGTGAGTTACTCTAGTCCCATAGAAGTACTCCCTGACCCCAAGTGAGTTACCATAGCCCCTTTATAAGTACTCACTGACCCCAAGTGAGTTACCATACCCCCTTTATATGTACTCCCTGACCCCAAGTGAGTTACCATAGCCCCTTTTTAAGTACTCCCTGACCCCAAGTGAGTTAATCTAGCCCCTTTATATGTACACTCTGGCGGCAAGTGAGTTACTCTAGTCCCATAGTAGTACTCCCTGACACTAAGTGAGTTACCATAGCCCCTTTATAAGTACTCCCTGACCCCAAGTGAGTTACCATAGCCCCTTTATAAGTACTCCCTGACCCAAGTGAGTTACCCTAGCCCATTTATAAGTACTCACTGACCCCAAGTGAGTTATCCTAGACTTTTTATATGTACTCTCTGACCGCAAGTGAGTTAGCATATCACCTCTATAAGTTCTCCCTGACCCCAAGTGAGTTAGCATATCACCTCTATAAGTTCTCCCTGACCCCAAGTGAGTTACCATAGCCCCTTTATATGTACTTCCTGACCGCAAGTAAGTTACCCTAGTCCCATAGTAGTACTCCCTGACACTAAGTGAGTTACCCTAGCCCCTTTATAAGTACTCCCTGACTTCAAGTGAGTTATCCTAGCCCCTTAATATGTACTCTCTGACCGCAAGTGAGTTATCCTAGCCACTTTATATGTACTCTCTGATCGCAAGTGAGTTACCCTGGTCCCATTGTAGTACTCCCTGACCCCAAGTGAGTTAACATAGCCTCTTTATAAGTACTCCCTGACCCCAAGTGAGTTACCATAGCCCCTTTATATGTACTCCCTGACCCCAAGTGAGTTATCCTAGCCACTTTATATGTACTCTCTGATCGCAAGTGAGTTACCCTGGTCCCATTGTAGTACTCCCTGACCCCAAGTGAGTTACCATAGCCTCTTTATATGTACTTCCTGACCCCAAGGGAGTTACCCTAGCCCCTTTATAAGTACACCCTGGCCACATGTGAGTTACCCTGGTCCCATATAAGTACTCCCTGACCCCAATTGAGTTACCCTAGCCCCTTTATAAGTACTCCCTGACCCCAAGTGTGTTATCCTAGCCCCTTTATATGTACTCCCAGATTCCAAATGAGTTACCCTAGCCGCTTTATATGTACTCCCTGACCCCATGTAAGTTACCATTTCACCTTTATAAGTTCTCCTTGACGCCAAGTGTGTATCGTAGCCCCTATATATGTACTCCCTGACCCCAAGTGAGTTACCCTGGTCCCATAGTAGTACTCCCTGACCCCAAGTGAGTTACCATAGCCCCTTTATATGTACTCCCAGACTCCAAATGAGTTACCCTAGCCCATTTATAAGTACTCACTGACCCCAAGTGAGTTATCCTAGCCTTTTTATATGTACTCTCTGACCGCAAGTGAGTTACCCTAGTCCCATACTAGTACTCCCTGACCCCAAGTGAGTTACCATAGCCCCTTTATATGTACTCCCTGTCCCCAAGTGAGTTACCCCAGCCCCTTTATAAGTACACCCTGGCCCCAAGTGAGTTACCCTGGTCCCATATAAGTACTCCCTGACCCCAAGTGAGTTACCCTAGTCCCATATAAGTACTCCCTGACCCCAAATGAGTTACCATATCACCTTGATTAGTTCTCCCTGAACCCAAGTGAGTTATCCTAGCCCCTTTATATGTACTCTCTGACCGCAAGTAAGTTACCCTAGTCCCATAGTAGTACTCCATGACCCCAAGTGAGTTATCCTAGCCCCTTTATATGTACTCTCTGACGGCAAGTAAGTTACCCTAGTCCCATAGTAGTACTCCCTGACACTAAGTGAGTTACCATAGCCCCTTTATAAGTACTCCCTGACCCCAAGTGAGTTACCATAGCCCCTTTATATGTACTCCCTGACCCCAAGTGAGTTACCCTAGTCCCATAAAAGTACTCCCTGACCCCAAGTGAGTTACCATAGCACCTTTATATGTACTCCCTGACCCCAAGTGAGTTACCCTAGCCCCTTTATAAGCACACCCTGGCCCCAAGTGAGTTACCTTAGTCCCATATAAGTACTCCCTGACCCCAAGTGAGTTAGCATATCACCTCTATAAGTTCTCCCTGACCCCAAGTGAGTTATCCTAGCCCCTTTATATGTACTCTCTGACCGCAAGTAAGTTACCCTAGTCCCATAGTAGTACTCCCTGACCCCAAGTGAGTTACCATAGCCCCTTTATATATACTCTCTGACCGCATGTGAATTACCCTAGTCCCATAGTAGAACTCACTGACCCCAAGAGAGTTACCCTAGCCCCTATATAAGTACTCCCTGACCCCAATTGAGTTACCCTAGTCCCATAAAAGTACTCCCTGACCCCAAGTGAGTTACCCTAATCCCATAGAAGTACTTCCTGACCCCAAGTGAGTTACCATAGCCCCCTTATAAGTACTCCCTGACCCCAAGTGAGTTATCCCAGCCCCTTTATATGTACTCTCTGACCGCAAGTGAGTTAATCTAACCCCTTTATTAGTACTCCCTGACCCCAAGTGTGTTACCCTAGTATCATATAAGTACTCCCTGACCCCAAGTGAGTTACCATAGCCCCTTTATAAGTACTCCCTGACCCCAAGTGAGTTAATCTAGCCCCTTTATATGTACTCTCTGACCGCAAGTAAGTTACCCTAGTCCCATAGTAGTACTCCCTGACACTAAGTGAGTTACCCTAGACCCTTTATAAGTACTCCCTGACTTCAAGTGAGTTATACTAGCCCCTTAATATGTACTCTCTGACCGCAAGTAAGTTATTCTAACCCCTTTATAAGTACTCCCTGACCCCAAGTGTATTACCCTAGTCTCATATAAGTACTCCCTGACCCCAAGTGAGTTACCGTAGCCCCTTTATAAGTACTCCCTGACCCCAAGTGAGTTACCATAGCCCCTTTATATGTACTCCCTGACCCCAAGTAAGTTACCCTAGCCACTTTATATGTACTCTCTGACCGCAAGTGAGTTACCCTGGTCCCATAGTAGTACTCCCTGACCCCAAGTGAGTTACCCTGGTCCCATAGTAGTACTCCCTGACCCCAAGTGAGTTATCATAGTCCCTTTATATGTACCCTCTGACCGCAAGTAAGTTACCCTAGTCCCATAGTAGTACTCCCTGACCCCAAGTGAGTTACCATTGCCCCTTTATAAGTACTCCCTGACCCCAAGTGAGTTACCATAGCCCCTTTATATGTACTCCCTGACCCCAAGTGAGTTACCCTAGTCCCATAAAAGTACTCCCTGACCCCAAGTGAGTTACCATAGCACCTTTATATGTACTCCCTGACCCCAAGTGAGTTACCCTAGCCCCTTTATAAGTACACCCTGGCCCCAAGTGAGTTACCCTAGTCCCATATAAGTACTCCCTGACCCCAAGTGAGTTATCCTAGCCCCTTTATATGTACTCTCTGACGGCAAGTAAGTTACCCTAGTCCCATAGTAGTACTCCCTGACACTAAGTGAGTTACCATAGCCCCTTTATAAGTACTCCCTGACCCCAAGTGAGTTACCATAGCCCCTTTACATGTACTCCCTGACCCCATGTGAGTTACCCTAGTCCCATAAAAGTACTCCCTGACCCCAAGTGAGTTACCATAGCACCTTTATATGTAATCCCTGACCCCAAGTGAGTTACCCCAGCCCCTTTATAAGCACACCCTGGCCCCAAGTGAGTTACCCTAGTCCCATATAAGTACTCCCTGACCCCAAGTGAGTTAGCATATCACCTCTATAAGTTCTCCCTGACCCCAAGTGAGTTATCCTAGCCCCTTTATATGTACTCTCTGACCGCAAGTAAGTTACCCTAGTCCCATAGTAGTACTCCCTGACACTAAGTGAGTTACCATAGCCCCTTTATAAGTACTCCCTGACCCCAAGTGAGTTACCATAGCCCCTTTATATGTACTCCCAGACTCCAAATGAGTTACCCTAGCCCATTTATAAGTACTCACTGACCCCAAGTGAATTATCCTAGACTTTTTATATGTACTCTCTGACCGCAAGTGAGTTACCCTAGTCCCATACTAGTACTCCCTGACCCCAAGTGAGTTACCATAGCCCCTTTATAAGTACTCCCTGACCTTAAGTGAGTTATCCTAGCCCCTTTATATGTACTCTCTGACCGCAAGTAAGTTACCCTAGTCCCATAGTAGTACTCCATGACCCCAAGTGAGTTATCATAGTCCCTTTATATGTACCCTCTGACCGCAAGTAAGTTACCCTAGTCCCATAGTAGTACTCCCTGACCCCAAGTGAGTTACCATTGCCCCTTTAAAAGTACTCCCTGACCCCAACTGAGTTACCATAGCCCCTTTATATGTACTCCCTGACCCCAAGTGAGTTACCCTAGTCCCATAAAAGTACTCCCTGACCCCAAGTGAGTTACCATAGCACCTTTATATGTACTCCCTGACCCCAAGTGAGTTACCCTAGCCCCTTTATAAGCACACCCTGGCCCCAAGTGAGTTACCTTAGTCCCATATAAGTACTCCCTGACCCCAAGTGAGTTACCATAGCACCTTTATATGTACTCCCTGCCCCCAAGTGAGTTACCCTAGCCCCTTTAAAAGCACACCCTGGCCCCAAGTGAGTTACCTTAGTCCCGTATAAGTACTCCCTGACCCCAAGTGAGTTATCCTAGCCCCTTTATATGTACTCTCTGACCGCAAGTAAGTTACCCTAGTCCCATACTAGTACTCCCTGACCCCAAGTGAGTTACCATAGCCCCTTTATATGTACTCCCTGTCCCCAAGTGAGTTAACCCAGCCCCTTTATAAGTACACCCTGGCCCCAAGTGAGTTACCCTGGTCCCATATAAGTACTCCCTGACCCCAAGTGAGTTACCATAGCCCCTTTATATGTACTCCCTGACCCCAAGTAAGTTACCCTAGCCAATTTATATGTACTCTCTGACCGCAAGTGAGTTACCCTGGTCCCATAGTAGTACTCCCTGACCCCAAGTGAGTTACCCTGGTCCCATAGTAGTACTCCCTGACCCCAAGTGAGTTATCATAGTCCCTTTATATGTACCCTCTGACCGCAAGTAAGTTACCCTAGTCCCATAGTAGTACTCCCTGACCCCAAGTGAGTTACCATTGCCCCTTTAAAAGTACTCCCTGACCCCAAGTGAGTTACCATAGCCCCTTTATATGTACTCCCTGACCCCAAGTGAGTTACCCTAGTCCCATAAAAGTACTCCCTGACCCCAAGTGAGTTACCATAGCACCTTTATATGTACTCCCTGACCCCAAGTGAGTTACCCTAGCCCCTTTATAAGTACACCCTGGCCCCAAGTGAGTTACCCTAGTCCCATATATGTACTCCCTGACCCCAAGTGAGTTATCCTAGCCCCTTTATATGTACTCTCTGACGGCAAGTAAGTTACCCTAGTCCCATAGTAGTACTCCCTGACACTAAGTGAGTTACCATAGCCCCTTTATAAGTACTCCCTGACCCCAAGTGAGTTACCATAGCACCTTTATATGTACTCCCTGACCCCAAGTGAGTTACCCTAGCCCCTTTATAAGCACACCCTGGCCCCAAGTGAGTTACCCTAGTCCCATATAAGTACTCCCTGACCCCAAGTGAGTTAGCATATCACCTCTATAAGTTCTCCCTGACCCCAAGTGAGTTATCCTAGCCCCTTTATATGTACTCTCTGACCGCAAGTAAGTTACCCTAGTCCCATAGTAGTACTCCCTGACACTAAGTGAGTTACCATAGCCCCTTTATAAGTAGTCCCTGACCCCAAGTGAGTTACCATAGCCCCTTTATATGTACTCCCAGACTCCAAATGAGTTACCCTAGCCCATTTATAAGTACTCACTGACCCCAAGTGAGTTATCCTAGACTTTTTATATGTACTCTCTGACCGCAAGTGAGTTACCCTAGTCCCATACTAGTACTCCCTGACCCCAAGTGAGTTACCATAGCCCCTTTATAAGTACTCCCTGACCCCAAGTGAGTTATCCTAGCCCCTTTATATGTACTCTCTGACCGCAAGTAAGTTACCCTAGTCCCATAGTAGTACTCCATGACCCCAAGTGAGTTATCCTAGCCCCTTTATATGTACTCTCTGACGGCAAGTAAGTTACCCTAGTCCCATAGTAGTACTCCCTGACACTAAGTGAGTTACCATAGCCCCTTTATAAGTACTCCCTGACCCAAAGTGAGTTACCATAGCCCCTTTATATGTACTCCCTGACCCCAAGTGAGTTACCCTAGTCCCATAAAAGTACTCCCTGACCCCAAGTGAGTTACCATAGCACCTTTATATGTACTCCCTGACCCCAAGTGAGTTACCCTAGCCCCTTTATAAGCACACCCTGGCCCCAAGTGAGTTACCTTAGTCCCATATAAGTACTCCCTGACCCCAAGTGAGTTAGCATGTCACCTCTATAAGTTCTCCCTGACCCCAAGTGAGTTATCCTAGCCCCTTTATATGTACTCTCTGACCGCAAGTAAGTTACCCTAGTCCCATAGTAGTACTCCCTGACCCCAAGTGAGTTACCATAGCCCCTTTATATATACTCTCTGACCGCAAGTGAATTAGCCTAGTCCCATAGTAGAACTCACTGACCCCAAGAGAGTTACCCTAGCCCCTATATAAGTACTCCCTGACCCCAAGTGAGTTACCCTAGTCCCATAAAAGTACTCCCTGACCCCAAGTGAATTACCCTAATCCCATAGAAGTACTTCCTGACCCCAAGCGAGTTACCATAGCCCCCTTATAAGTACTCCCTGACCCCAACTGAGTTATCCCAGCCCCTTTATATGTACTCTCTGACCGCAAGTGAGTTAATCTAACCCCTTTATTAGTACTCCCTGACCCCATGTGTGTTACCCTAGTCTCATATAAGTACTCCCTGACCCCAAGTGAGTTACCATAGCCCCTTTATAAGTACTCCCTGACCCCAAGTGAGTTACCCTAGTCCCATACTAGTACTCCCTGACCCCAAGTGAGTTACCATAGCCCCTTTATATGTACTCCCTGTCCCCAAGTGAGTTACCCCAGCCCCTTTATAAGTACACCCTGGCCCCAAGTGAGTTACCCTGGTCCCATATAAGTACACCCTGGCCCAAAGTGAGTTACCCTGGTCCCATATAAGTACTCCCTGAACCCAAGTGAGTTACCATATCACCTTTATAAGTACTCCCTGACCCCAAGTGAGTTATCCTATCCCCTTGATATGTACTCTCTGACTGCAAGTGAGTTACCCTGGTCCCATAGTAGTACTCCCTGACCCCAAGTGAGTTACCATAGCCCCTTTATATGTACTCCCTGACCCCAAGTGAGTTATCCTAGCCACTTTATATGTACTCTCTGATCGCAAGTGAGTTACCCTGGTCCCATTGTAGTACTCCCTGACCCCAAGTGAGTTACCATAGCCTCTTTATATGTACTTCCTGACCCCAAGGGAGTTACCCTAGCCCCTTTATAAGTACACCCTGGCCACATGTGAGTTACCCTGGTCCCATATAAGTACTCCCTGACCCCAATTGAGTTACCCTAGCCCCTTTATAAGTACTCCCTGACCCCAAGTGTGTTATCCTAGCCCCTTTATATGTACTCCCAGATTCCAAATGAGTTACCCTAGCCGCTTTATATGTACTCCCTGACCCCATGTAAGTTACCATTTCACCTTTATAAGTTCTCCTTGACGCCAAGCGTGTATCGTAGCCCCTATATATGTACTCCCTGACCCCAAGTGAGTTACCCTGGTCCCATAGTAGTACTCCCTGACCCCAAGTGAGTTACCATAGCCCCTTTATATGTACTCCCAGACTCCAAATGAGTTACCCTAGCCCATTTATAAGTACTCACTGACCCCAAGTGAGTTATCCTAGCCTTTTTATATGTACTCTCTGACCGCAAGTGAGTTACCCTAGTCCCATACTAGTACTCCCTGACCCCAAGTGAGTTACCATAGCCCCTTTATATGTACTCCCTGTCCCCAAGTGAGTTAACCCAGCCCCTTTATAAGTACACCCTGGCCCCAAGTGAGTTACCCTGGTCCCATATAAGTACTCCCTGACCCCAAGTGAGTTACCCTAGTCCCATATAAGTACTCCCTGACCCCAAATGAGTTACCATATCACCTTGATTAGTTCTCCCTGAACCCAAGTGAGTTATCCTAGCCCCTTTATATGTACTCTCTGACCGCAAGTAAGTTACCCTAGTCCCATAGTAGTACTCCCTGACCCCAAGTGAGTTACCATAGCCCCTTTATATATACTCTCTGACCGCAAGTGAATTATCCTAGTCCCATAGTAGAACTCACTGACCCCAAGAGAGTTACCCTAGCCCCTATATAAATACTCCCTGACCCCAAGTGAGTTACCCTAGTCCCATAAAAGTACTCCCTGACCCCAAGTGAGTTACCCTAATCCCATAGAAGTACTTCCTGACCCCAAGTGAGTTACCATAGCCCCCTTATAAGTACTCCCTGACCCCAAGTGAGTTATCCCAGCCCCTTTATATGTACTCTCTGACCGCAAGTGAGTTAATCTAACCCCTTTATTAGTACTCCCTGACCCCAAGTGTGTTACCCTAGTCTCATATAAGTACTCCCTGACCCCAAGTGAGTTACCATAGCCCCTTTATAAGTACTCCCTGACCCCAAGTGAGTTACCCTAGTCCCATACTAGTACTCCCTGACCCCAAGTGAGTTACCATAGCCCCTTTATATGTACTCCCTGTCCCCAAGTGAGTTACCCCAGCCCCTTTATAAGTACACCCCCCCTGGCCCCAAGTGAGTTACCCTGGTCCCATATAAGTACACCCTGGCCCAAAGTGAGTTACCCTGGTCCCATATAAGTACTCCCTGAACCCAAGTGAGTTACCATATCACCTTTATAAGTACTCCCTGACCCCAAGTGAGTTATCCTATCCCCTTGATATGTACTCTCTGACTGCAAGTGAGTTACCCTGGTCCCATAGTAGTACTCCCTGACCCCAAGTGAGTTACCATAGCCCCTTTATATGTACTCCCTGACCCCAAGTGAGTTATCCTAGCCACTTTATATGTACTCTCTGATCGCAAGTGAGTTACCCTGGTCCCATTGTAGTACTCCCTGACCCCAAGTGAGTTACCATAGCCTCTTTATATGTACTTCCTGACCCCAAGGGAGTTACCCTAGCCCCTTTATAAGTACACCCTGGCCACATGTGAGTTACCCTGGTCCCATATAAGTACTCCCTGACCCCAATTGAGTTACCCTAGCCCCTTTATAAGTACTCCCTGACCCCAAGTGTGTTATCCTAGCCCCTTTATATGTACTCCCAGATTCCAAATGAGTTACCCTAGCCCGCTTTATATGTACTCCCTGACCCCATGTAAGTTACCATTTCACCTTTATAAGTTCTCCTTGACGCCAAGCGTGTATCGTAGCCCCTATATATGTACTCCCTGACCCCAAGTGAGTTACCCTGGTCCATAGTAGTACTCCCTGACCCCAAGTGAGTTACCATAGCCCCTTTATATGTACTCCCAGACTCCAAATGAGTTACCCTAGCCCATTTATAAGTACTCACTGACCCCAAGTGAGTTATCCTAGCCTTTTTATATGTACTCTCTGACCGCAAGTGAGTTACCCTAGTCCCATACTAGTACTCCCTGACCCCAAGTGAGTTACCATAGCCCCTTTATATGTACTCCCTGTCCCCAAGTGAGTTAACCCAGCCCCTTTATAAGTACACCCTGGCCCCAAGTGAGTTACCCTGGTCCCATATAAGTACTCCCTGACCCCAAGTGAGTTACCCTAGTCCCATATAAGTACTCCCTGACCCCAAATGAGTTACCATATCACCTTGATTAGTTCTCCCTGAACCCAAGTGAGTTATCCTAGCCCCTTTATATGTACTCTCTGACCGCAAGTAAGTTACCCTAGTCCCATAGTAGTACTCCCTGACCCCAAGTGAGTTACCATAGCCCCTTTATATATACTCTCTGACCGCAAGTGAATTATCCTAGTCCCATAGTAGAACTCACTGACCCCAAGAGAGTTACCCTAGCCCCTATATAAATACTCCCTGACCCCAAGTGAGTTACCCTAGTCCCATAAAAGTACTCCCTGACCCCAAGTGAGTTACCCTAATCCCATAGAAGTACTTCCTGACCCCAAGTGAGTTACCATAGCCCCCTTATAAGTACTCCCTGACCCCAAGTGAGTTATCCCAGCCCCTTTATATGTACTCTCTGACCGCAAGTGAGTTAATCTAACCCCTTTATTAGTACTCCCTGACCCCAAGTGTGTTACCCTAGTCTCATATAAGTACTCCCTGACCCCAAGTGAGTTACCATAGCCCCTTTATAAGTACTCCCTGACCCCAAGTGAGTTAATCTAGCCCCTTTATATGTACACTCTGGCGTCAAGTGAGTTACTCTAGTCCCATAGAAGTACTCCCTGACCCCAAGTGAGTTACCATAGCCCCTTTATAAGTACTCACTGACCCCAAGTGAGTTACCATACCCCCTTTATATGTACTCCCTGACCCCAAGTGAGTTACCATAGCCCCTTTATAAGTACTCCCTGACCCCAAGTGAGTTAATCTAGCCCCTTTATATGTACACTCTGGCGGCAAGTGAGTTACTCTAGTCCCATAGTAGTACTCCCTGACACTAAGTGAGTTACCATAGCCCCTTTATAAGTACTCCCTGACCCCAAGTGAGTTACCATAGCCCCTTTATAAGTACTCCCTGACCCAAGTGAGTTACCCTAGCCCATTTATAAGTACTCACTGACCCCAAGTGAGTTATCCTAGACTTTTTATATGTACTCTCTGACCGCAAGTGAGTTAGCATATCACCTCTATAAGTTCTCCCTGACCCCAAGTGAGTTAGCATATCACCTCTATAAGTTCTCCCTGACCCCAAGTGAGTTACCATAGCCCCTTTATATGTACTTCCTGACCGCAAGTAAGTTACCCTAGTCCCATAGTAGTACTACCTGACCCCAAGTGAGTAACCATAGCCCCTTTATAATTACTCCCTGACCCCAAGTGAGTTACCATAGCCCCTTTATAAGTTCTCCCTGACCCCAAGTGAGTTATCCTAGCCCCTTTATATGTACTCTCTGACCGCAAGTAAGTTACCCTAGTCCCATAGTAGTACTCCCTGACACTAAGTGAGTTACCATAGCCCCTTTATAAGTACTCCCTGACCCCAAGTGAGTTATCCTAGCCCCTTTATATGTACTCTCTGACCGCAAGTAAGTTACCCTAGTCCCATAGTAGTACTCCCTGACACTAAGTGAGTTACCCTAGCCCCTTTATAAGTACTCCCTGACTTCAAGTGAGTTATCCTAGCCCCTTAATATGTACTCTCTGACCGCAAGTAAGTTATTCTAACCCCTTTATAAGTACTCCCTGACCCCAAGTGTATTACCCTAGTCTCGTATAAGTACACCTTGGCCCCAAGTGAGTTACCCTGGTCCCATATAAGCACTCCCTGACCTCAAGTGAGTTACCCTAGTCCCAAATAAGTACTCCCTGACCCCAAGTGAGTTATCATATCACCTTTATATGTTCTCCCTGACCCCAAGTGAGTTATCCTAGCCCCTTTATATGTATTTCCTGACCGCAAGTAAGTTACCCTAGTCCCATAGTAGTACTACCTGACCCCAAGTGAGTTAACATAGCCTCTTTATAAGTACTCCCTGACCCCAAGTGAGTTACCATAGCCCCTTTATATGTACTCCCTGACCCCAAGTGAGTTATCCTAGCCACTTTATATGTACTCTCTGATCGCAAGTGAGTTACCCTGGTCCCATTGTAGTACTCCCTGACCCCAAGTGAGTTACCATAGCCTCTTTATATGTACTTCCTGACCCCAAGGGAGTTACCCTAGCCCCTTTATAAGTACACCCTGGCCACATGTGAGTTACCCTGGTCCCATATAAGTACTCCCTGACCCCAATTGAGTTACCCTAGCCCCTTTATAAGTACTCCCTGACCCCAAGTGTGTTATCCTAGCCCCTATATGTACCCCCAGATTCCAAATGAGTTACCCTAGCCGCTTTATATGTACTCCCTGACCCCATGTAAGTTACCATTTCACCTTTATAAGTTCTCCTTGACGCCAAGTGTGTATCGTAGCCCCTATATATGTACTCCCTGACCCCAAGTGAGTTACCCTGGTCCCATAGTAGTACTCCCTGACCCCAAGTGAGTTACCATAGCCCCTTTATATGTACTCCCAGACTCCAAATGAGTTACCCTAGCCCATTTATAAGTACTCACTGACCCCAAGTGAGTTATCCTAGCCTTTTTATATGTACTCTCTGACCGCAAGTGAGTTACCCTAGTCCCATACTAGTACTCCCTGACCCCAAGTGAGTTACCATAGCCCCTTTATATGTACTCCCTGTCCCCAAGTGAGTTACCCCAGCCCCTTTATAAGTACACCCTGGCCCCAAGTGAGTTACCCTGGTCCCATATAAGTACTCCCTGACCCCAAGTGAGTTACCCTAGTCCCATATAAGTACTCCCTGACCCCAAATGAGTTACCATATCACCTTGATTAGTTCTCCCTGAACCCAAGTGAGTTATCCTAGCCCCTTTATATGTACTCTCTGACCGCAAGTAAGTTACCCTAGTCCCATAGTAGTACTCCCTGACCCCAAGTGAGTTACCATAGCCCCTTTATATATACTCTCTGACCGCAAGTGAATTATCCTAGTCCCATAGTAGAACTCACTGACCCCAAGAGAGTACCCTAGCCCCTATATAAATACTCCCTGACCCCAAGTGAGTTACCCTAGTCCCATAAAAGTACTCCCTGACCCCAAGTGAGTTACCCTAATCCCATAGAAGTACTGCCTGACCCCAAGTGAGTTACCATAGCCCCCTTATAAGTACTCCCTGACCCCAAGTGAGTTATCCCAGCCCCTTTATATGTACTCTCTGACCGCAAGTGAGTTAATCTAACCCCTTTATTAGTACTCCCTGACCCCAAGTGTGTTACCCTAGTCTCATATAAGTACTCCCTGACCCCAAGTGAGTTACCATAGCCCCTTTATATGTACTCCCTGACCCCAAGTGAGTTAATCTAGCCCCTTTATATGTACACTCTGATCGCAAGTGAGTTACCCTGGTCCCATTGTAGTACTCCCTGACCCCAAGTGAGTTAACATAGCCTCTTTATATGTACTTCCTGACCCCAATTGAGTTACCCTAGCCCCTTTATAAGTACTCCCTGACCCCAAGTGTGTTATCCTAGCCCCTTTATATGTACTCCCAGATTCCAAATGAGTTACCCTAGCCGCTTTATATGTACTCCCTGACCCCATGTAAGTTACCATATCACCTATATAAGTTCTCCTTGACGCCAAGTGTGTATCGTAGCCCCTATATATGTACTCCCTGACCCCAAGTGAGTTACCCTGGTCCCATAGTAGTACTCCCTGACCCCAAGTGAGTTACCATAGCCCCTTTATATGTACTCCCAGACTCCAAATGAGTTACCCTAGCCCATTTATAAGTACTCACTGACCCCAAGTGAGTTATCCTAGCCTTTTTATATGTACTCTCTGACCGCAAGTGAGTTACCCTAGTCCCATACTAGTACTCCCTGACCCCAAGTGAGTTATCCTAGCCCCTTTATATGTACTCTCTGACCGCAAGTAAGTTACCCTAGTCCCATAGTAGTACTCCCTGACCCCAAGTGAGTTACCATAGCCCCTTTATATATACTCTCTGACCGCAAGTGAATTAGCCTAGTCCCATAGTAGAACTCACTGACCCCAAGAGAGTTACCCTAGCCCCTATATAAGTACTCCCTGACCCCAAGTGAGTTACCCTAGTCCCATAAAAGTACTCCCTGACCCCAAGTGAATTACCCTAATCCCATAGAAGTACTTCCTGACCCCAAGTGAGTTACCATAGCCCCCTTATAAGTACTCCCTGACCCCAACTGAATTATCCCAGCCCCTTTATATGTACTCTCTGACCGCAAGTGAGTTAATCTAACCCCTTTATTAGTCCTCCCTGACCCCATGTGTGTTACCCTAGTCTCATATAAGTACTCCCTGACCCCAAGTGAGTTACCATAGCCCCTTTATAAGTACTCCCTGACCCCAAGTGAGTTACCCTAGTCCCATACTAGTACTCCCTGACCCCAAGTGAGTTACCATAGCCCCTTTATATGTACTCCCTGTCCCCAAGTGAGTTACCCCAGCCCCTTTATAAGTACAACCCTGGCCCCAAGTGAGTTACCCTGGTCCCATATAAGTACACCCTGGCCCCAAGTGAGTTACCCTGGTCCCATATAAGTACTCCCTGAACCCAAGTGAGTTACCATATCACCTTTATAAGTACTCCCTGACCCCAAGTGAGTTATCCTATCCCCTTAATATGTACTCTCTGACTGCAAGTGAGTTACCCTGGTCCCATAGTAGTACTCCCTGACCTCAAGTGAGTTACCATAGCCCCTTTATAAGTACTCTCTGACCCCAAGTGAGTTACCATAGCCCCTTTATATGTACTCCCTGACCCCAAGTGAGTTACCCTAGCCCCTTTATAAGTACACCCTGGTCCCAAGTGAGTTTACCCTGGTCCCAAAGTAGTACTCCCTGACCTCAAGTGAGTTACCATAGCCCCTTTATAAGTACTCTCTGACCCCAAGTGAGTTACCATAGCCCCTTTATATGTACTTCCTGACCGCAAGTAAGTTACCCTAGTCCCATAGTAGTACTACCTGACCCCAAGTGAGTTACCATAGCCCCTTTATAAGTACTCCCTGACCCCAAGTGAGTTACCATAGCCCCTTTATAAGTTCTCCCTGACCCCAAGTGAGTTATCCTAGCCCCTTTATATGTACTCTCTGACCGCAAGTAAGTTACCCTAGTCCCATAGTAGTACTCCCTGACACTAAGTGAGTTACCATAGCCCCTTTATAAGTACTCCCTGACCCCAAGTGAGTTATCCTAGCCCCTTTATATGTACTCTCTGACCGCAAGTAAGTTACCCTAGTCCCATAGTAGTACTCCCTGACACTAAGTGAGTTACCCTAGCCCCTTTATAAGTACTCCCTGACTTCAAGTGAGTTATCCTAGCCCCTTAATATGTACTCTCTGACCGCAAGTAAGTTATTCTAACCCCTTTATAAGTACTCCCTGACCCCAAGTGTATTACCCTAGTCTCGTATAAGTACACCTTGGCCCAAGTGAGTTACCCTGGTCCCATATAAGCACTCCCTGACCCCAAGTGAGTTACCCTAGTCCCAAATAAGTACTCCCTGACCCCAAGTGAGTTATCATATCACCTTTATATGTTCTCCCTGACCCCAAGTGAGTTATCCTAGCCCCTTTATATGTATTTCCTGACCGCAAGTAAGTTACCCTAGTCCCATAGTAGTACTACCTGACCCCAAGTGAGTTAACATAGCCTCTTTATAAGTACTCCCTGACCCCAAGTGAGTTACCATAGCCCCTTTATATGTACTCCCTGACCCCAAGTGAGTTATCCTAGCCACTTTATATGTACTCTCTGATTCCAAATGAGTTACCCTAGCCGCTTTATATGTACTCCCTGACCCCATGTAAGTTACCATTTCACCTTTATAAGTTCTCCTTGAGCCAAGTGTGTATCGTAGCCCCTATATATGTACTCCCTGACCCCAAGTGAGTTACCATAGCCCCTTTATATGTACTCCCAGACTCCAAATGAGTTACCCTAGCCCATTTATAAGTACTCACTGACCCCAAGTGAGTTATCCTAGCATTTTTATATGTACTCTCTGACCGCAAGTGAGTTACCCTAGTCCCATACTAGTACTCCCTGACCCCAAGTGAGTTACCATAGCCCCTTTATATGTACTCCCTGTCCCCAAGTGAGTTACCCCAGCCCCTTTATAAGTACAACCCTGGCCCCAAGTGAGTTACCCTGGTCCCATATAAGTACTCCCTGACCCCAAGTGAGTTACCCTAGTCCCATATAAGTACTCCCTGACCCCAAATGAGTTACCATATCACCTTGATTAGTTCTCCCTGACCCCAAGTGAGTTACCATAGCCCCTTTATAAGTACTCCCTGACCCCAAGTGAGTTAATCTAGCCCCTTTATATGTACACTCTGGCGGCAAGTGAGTTACTCTAGTCCCATAGTAGTACTCCCTGACACTAAGTGAGTTACCATAGCCCCTTTATAAGTACTCCCTGACCCCAAGTGAGTTACCATAGCCCCTTTATAAGTACTCCCTGACCCAAGTGAGTTACCCTAGCCCATTTATAAGTACTCACTGACCCCAAGTGAGTTATCCTAGACTTTTTATATGTACTCTCTGACCGCAAGTGAGTTAGCATATCACCTCTATAAGTTCTCCCTGACCCCAAGTGAGTTAGCATATCACCTCTATAAGTTCTCCCTGACCCCAAGTGAGTTACCATAGCCCCTTTATATGTACTTCCTGACCGCAAGTAAGTTACCCTAGTCCCATAGTAGTACTACCTGACCCCAAGTGAGTTACCATAGCCCCTTTATAAGTACTCCCTGACCCCAAGTGAGTTACCATAGCCCCTTTATAAGTTCTCCCTGACCCCAAGTGAGTTATCCTAGCCCCTTTATATGTACTCTCTGACCGCAAGTAAGTTACCCTAGTCCCATAGTAGTACTCCCTGACACTAAGTGAGTTACCCTAGCCCCTTTATAAGTACTCCCTGACATCAAGTGAGTTATCCTAGCCCCTTAATATGTACTCTCTGACCGCAAGTAAGTTATTCTAACCCCTTTATAAGTACTCCCCTGACCCCAAGTGTATTACCCTAGTCTCATATAAGTACTCCCTGACCCCAAGTGAGTTACCGTAGCCCCTTTATAAGTACTCCCTGACCCCAAGTGAGTTACCCTAGTCCCATAAAAGTACTCCCTGACCCCAAGTGAGTTACCCTAATCCCATAGAAGTACTTCCTGACCCCAAGTGAGTTACCATAGCCCCCTTATAAGTACTCCCTGACCCCAACTGAGTTATCCCAGCCCCTTTATATGTACTCTCTGACCGCAAGTGAGTTAATCTAACCCCTTTATTAGTACTCCCTGACCCCATGTGTGTTACCCTAGTCTCATATAAGTACTCCCTGACCCCAAGTGAGTTACCCTAGTCCCATACTAGTACTCCCTGACCCCAAGTGAGTTACCATAGCCCCTTTATATGTACTCCCTGTCCCCAAGTGAGTTACCCCAGCCCCTTTATAAGTACACCCTGGCCCCAAGTGAGTTACCCTGGTCCCATATAAGTACACCCTGGCCCCAAGTGAGTTACCCTGGTCCCATATAAGTACTCCCTGAACCCAAGTGAGTTACCATATCACCTTTATAAGTACTCCCTGACCCCAAGTGAGTTATCCTATCCCCTTGATATGTACTCTCTGACTGCAAGTGAGTTACCCTGGTCCCATAGTAGTACTCCCTGACCTCAAGTGAGTTACCATAGCCCCTTTATAAGTACTCTCTGACCCCAAGTGAGTTACCATAGCCCCTTTATATGTACTCCCTGACCCCAAGTGAGTTACCCTAGCCCCTTTATAAGTACACCCTGGTCCCAAGTGAGTTACCCTGGTCCCAAAGTAGTACTCCCTGACCTCAAGTGAGTTACCATAGCCCCTTTATAAGTACTCTCTGACCCCAAGTGAGTTACCATAGCCCCTTTATATGTACTTCCTGACCGCAAGTAAGTTACCCTAGTCCCATAGTAGTACTACCTGACCCCAAGTGAGTTACCATAGCCCCTTTATAAGTACTCCCTGACCCCAAGTGAGTTACCCTAATCCCATAGAAGTACTTCCTGACCCCAAGTGAGTTACCCTAGCCCCTTTATAAGTACTCCCTGACTTCAAGTGAGTTATCCTAGCCCCTTAATATGTACTCTCTGACCGCAAGTAAGTTATTCTAACCCCTTTATAAGTACTCCCTGACCCCAAGTGTATTACCCTAGTCTCATATAAGTACTCCCTGACCCCAAGTGAGTTACCATAGCCTCTTTATATGTACTTCCTGACCCCAAGGGAGTTACCCTAGCCCCTTTATAAGTACACCCTGGCCACATGTGAGTTACCCTGGTCCCATATAAGTACTCCCTGACCCCAATTGAGTTACCCTAGCCCCTTTATAAGTACTCCCTGACCCCAAGTGTGTTATCCTAGCCCCTTTATATGTACCCCCAGATTCCAAATGAGTTACCCTAGCCGCTTTATATGTACTCCCTGACCCCATGTAAGTTACCATTTCACCTTTATAAGTTCTCCTTGACGCCAAGTGTGTATCGTAGCCCCTATATATGTACTCCCTGACCCCAAGTGAGTTACCCTGGTCCCATAGTAGTACTCCCTGACCCCAAGTGAGTTACCATAGCCCCTTTATATGTACTCCCAGACTCCAAATGAGTTACCCTAGCCCATTTATAAGTACTCACTGACCCCAAGTGAGTTATCCTAGCCTTTTTATATGTACTCTCTGACCGCAAGTGAGTTACCCTAGTCCCATACTAGTACTCCCTGACCCCAAGTGAGTTACCATAGCCCCTTTATATGTACTCCCTGTCCCCAAGTGAGTTACCCCAGCCCCTTTATAAGTACACCCTGGCCCCAAGTGAGTTACCCTGGTCCCATATAAGTACTCCCTGACCCCAAGTGAGTTACCCTAGTCCCATATAAGTACTCCCTGACCCCAAATGAGTTACCATATCACCTTGATTAGTTCTCCCTGAACCCAAGTGAGTTATCCTAGCCCCTTTATATGTACTCTCTGACCGCAAGTAAGTTACCCTAGTCCCATAGTAGTACTCCCTGACCCCAAGTGAGTTACCATAGCCCCTTTATATATACTCTCTGACCGCAAGTGAATTATCCTAGTCTCATAGTAGAACTCACTGACCCCAAGAGAGTACCCTAGCCCCTATATAAATACTCCCTGACCCCAAGTGAGTTACCCTAGTCCCATAAAATTACTCCCTGACCCCAAGTGAGTTACCCTAATCCCATAGAAGTACTTCCTGACCCCAAGTGAGTTACCATAGCCCCCTTATAAGTACTCCCTGACCCCAAGTGAGTTATCCCAGCCCCTTTATATGTACTCTCTGACCGCAAGTGAGTTAATCTAACCCCTTTATTAGTACTCCCTGACCCCAAGTGTGTTACCCTAGTCTCATATAAGTACTCCCTGACCCCAAGTGAGTTACCATAGCCCCTTTATATGTACTCCCTGACCCCAAGTGAGTTAATCTAGCCCCTTTATATGTACACTCTGGCGGCAAGTGAGTTACTCTAGTCCCATAGAAGTACTCCCTGACCCCAAGTAAGTTACCATAGCCCCTTTATATGTACTCCCTGACCCCAAGTGAGTTATCCTAGCCACTTTATATGTACTCTCTGATCGCAAGTGAGTTACCCTGGTCCCATTGTAGTACTCCCTGACCCCAAGTGAGTTAACATAGCCTCTTTATATGTACTTCCTGACCCCAATTGAGTTACCCTAGCCCCTTTATAAGTACTCCCTGACCCCAAGTGTGTTATCCTAACCCCTTTATATGTACTCCCAGATTCCAAATGAGTTACCCTAGCCGCTTTATATGTACTCCCTGACCCCATGTAAGTTACCATATCACCTATATAAGTTCTCCTTGACGCCAAGTGTGTATCGTAGCCCCTATATATGTACTCCCTGACCCCAAGTGAGTTACCCTGGTCCCATAGTAGTACTCCCTGACCCCAAGTGAGTTACCATAGCCCCTTTATATGTACTCCCAGACTCCAAATGAGTTACCCTAGCCCATTTATAAGTACTCACTGACCCCAAGTGAGTTATCCTAGCCTTTTTATATGTACTCTCTGACCGCAAGTGAGTTACCCTAGTCCCATACTAGTACTCCCTGACCCCAAGTGAGTTACCATAGCCCCTTTATATGTACTCCCTGTCCCCAAGTGAGTTACCCCAACCCTTTATAAGTACACCCTGGCCCCAAGTGAGTTACCCTGGTCCCATATAAGTACTCCCTGACCCCAAGTGAGTTACCCTAGTCCCATATAAGTACTCCCTGACCCCAAATGAGTTACCATATCACCTTGATTAGTTCTCCCTGACCCCAAGTGAGTTATCCTAGCCCCTTTATATGTACTCTCTGACCGCAAGTAAGTTACCCTAGTCCCATAGTAGTACTCCCTGACCCCAAGTGAGTTACCATAGCCCCTTTATATATACTCTCTGACCGCAAGTGAATTAGCCTAGTCCCATAGTAGAACTCACTGACCCCAAGAGAGTTACCCTAGCCCCTATATAAGTACTCCCTGACCCCAAGTGAGTTACCCTAGTCCCATAAAAGTACTCCCTGACCCCAAGTGAATTACCCTAATCCCATAGAAGTACTTCCTGACCCCAAGTGAGTTACCATAGCCCCCTTATAAGTACTCCCTGACCCCAACTGAGTTATCCCAGCCCCTTTATATGTACTCTCTGACCGCAAGTGAGTTAATCTAACCCCTTTATTAGTACTCCCTGACCCCATGTGTGTTACCCTAGTCTCATATAAGTACTCCCTGACCCCAAGTGAGTTATCCTAGCCCCTTTATATGTACTCTCTGACCGCAAGTAAGTTACCCTAGTCCCATAGTAGTACTCCCTGACACTAAGTGAGTTACCCTAGCCCCTTTATAAGTACTCCCTGACTTCAAGTGAGTTATCCTAGCCCCATAATATGTACTCTCTGACCGCAAGTAAGTTATTCTAACCCCTTTATAAGTACTCCCTGACCCCAAGTGTATTACCCTAGTCTCGTATAAGTACACCTTGGCCCCAAGTGAGTTACCCTGGTCCCATATAAGCACTCCCTGACCCCAAGTGAGTTACCCTAGTCCCAAATAAGTACTCCCTGACCCCAAGTGAGTTATCATATCACCTTTATATGTTCTCCCTGACCCCAAGTGAGTTATCCTAGCCCCTTTATATGTATTTCCTGACCGCAAGTAAGTTACCCTAGTCCCATAGTAGTACTACCTGACCCCAAGTGAGTTAACATAGCCTCTTTATAAGTACTCCCTGACCCCAAGTGAGTTACCATAGCCCCTTTATATGTACTCCCTGACCCCAAGTGAGTTATCCTAGCCACTTTATATGTACTCTCTGATTCCAAATGAGTTACCCTAGCCGCTTTATATGTACTCCCTGACCCCATGTAAGTTACCATTTCACCTTTATAAGTTCTCCTTGACGCCAAGTGTGTATCGTAGCCCCTATATATGTACTCCCTGACCCCAAGTGAGTTACCATAGCCCCTTTATATGTACTCCCAGACTCCAAATGAGTTACCCTAGCCCATTTATAAGTACTCACTGACCCCAAGTGAGTTATCCTAGCCTTTTTATATGTACTCTCTGACCGCAAGTGAGTTACCCTAGTCCCATACTAGTACTCCCTGACCCCAAGTGAGTTACCATAGCCCCTTTATATGTACTCCCTGTCCCCAAGTGAGTTACCCCAGCCCCTTTATAAGTACACCCTGGCCCCAAGTGAGTTACCCTGGTCCCATATAAGTACTCCCTGACCCCAAGTGAGTTACCCTAGTCCCATATAAGTACTCCCTGACCCCAAATGAGTTACCATATCACCTTGATTAGTTCTCCCTGAACCCAAGTGAGTTATCCTAGCCCCTTTATATGTACTCTCTGACCGCAAGTAAGTTACCCTAGTCCCATAGTAGTACTCCCTGACCCCAAGTGAGTTACCATAGCCCCTTTATATATACTCTCTGACCGCAAGTGAATTATCCTAGTCCCATAGTAGAACTCACTGACCCCAAGAGAGTTACCCTAGCCCCTATATAAATACTCCCTGACCCCAAGTGAGTTACCCTAGTCCCATAAAAGTACTCCCTGACCCCAAGTGAGTTACCCTAATCCCATAGAAGTACTTCCTGACCCCAAGTGAGTTACCATAGCCCCCTTATAAGTACTCCCTGACCCCAAGTGAGTTATCCCAGCCCCTTTATATGTACTCTCTGACCGCAAGTGAGTTAATCTAACCCCTTTATTAGTACTCGCTGACCCCAAGTGTGTTACCCTAGTCTCATATAAGTACTCCCTGACCCCAAGTGAGTTACTATAGCCCCTTTATAAGTACTCCCCTGACCCCAAGTGAGTTAATCTAGCCCCTTTATATGTACACTCTGGCGGCAAGTGAGTTACTCTAGTCCCATAGAAGTACTCCCTGACCCCAAGTGAGTTACCCTAGCCCCTTTATAAGTACTCCCTGACTTCAAGTGAGTTATCCTAGCCCCTTAATATGTACTCTCTGACCGCAAGTAAGTTATTCTAACCCCCTTATAAGTACTCCCTGACCCCAACTGAGTTATCCCAGCCCCTTTATATGTACTCTCTGACCGCAAGTGAGTTAATCTAACCCCTTTATTAGTACTCCCTGACCCCATGTGTGTTACCCTAGTCTCATATAAGTACTCCCTGACCCCAAGTGAGTTACCATAGCCCCTTTATAAGTACTCCCTGACCCCAAGTGAGTTACCCTAGTCCCATACTAGTACTCCCTGACCCCAAGTGAGTTACCATAGCCCCTTTATATGTACTCCCTGTCCCCAAGTGAGTTACCCCAGCCCCTTTATAAGTACACCCTGGCCCCAAGTGAGTTACCCTGGTCCCATATAAGTACACCCTGGCCCCAAGTGAGTTACCCTGGTCCCATATAAGTACTCCCTGAACCCAAGTGAGTTACCATATCACCTTTATAAGTACTCCCTGACCCCAAGTGAGTTATCCTATCCCCTTGATATGTACTCTCTGACTGCAAGTGAGTTACCCTGGTCCTATAGTAGTACTCCCTGACCTCAAGTGAGTTACCATAGCCCCTTTATAAGTACTCTCTGACCCCAAGTGAGTTACCATAGCCCCTTTATATGTACTCCCTGACCCCAAGTGAGTTACCCTAGCCCCTTTATAAGTACACCCTGGTCCCAAGTGAGTTACCCTGGTCCCAAAGTAGTACTCCCTGACCTCAAGTGAGTTACCATAGCCCCTTTATAAGTACTCTCTGACCCCAAGTGAGTTACCATAGCCCCTTTATATGTACTTCCTGACCGCAAGTAAGTTACCCTAGTCCCATAGTAGTACTACCTGACCCCAAGTGAGTTACCATAGCCCCTTTATAAGTACTCCCTGACCCCAAGTGAGTTACCCTAATCCCATAGAAGTACTTCCTGACCCCAAGTGAGTTACCCTAGCCCCTTTATAAGTACTCCCTGACTTCAAGTGAGTTATCCTAGCCCCTTAATATGTACTCTCTGACCGCATGTAAGTTATTCTAACCCCTTTATAAGTACTCCCTGACCCCAAGTGTATTACCCTAGTCTCATATAAGTACTCCCTGACCCCAAGTGAGTTACCGTAGCCCCTTTATAAGTACTCCCTGACCCCAAGTGAGTTACCCTAGTCCCATAAAAGTACTCCCTGACCCCAAGTGAGTTACCCTAATCCCATAGAAGTACTTCCTGACCCCAAGTGAGTTACCATAGCCCCCTTATAAGTACTCCCTGACCCCAACTGAGTTATCCCAGCCCCTTTATATGTACTCTCTGACCGCAAGTGAGTTAATCTAACCCCTTTATTAGTACTCCCTGACCCCATGTGTGTTACCCTAGTCTCATATAAGTACTCCCTGACCCCAAGTGAGTTACCATAGCCCCTTTATAAGTACTCCCTGACCCCAAGTGAGTTACCCTAGTCCCATACTAGTACTCCCTGACCCCAAGTGAGTTACCATAGCCCCTTTATATGTACTCCCTGTCCCCAAGTGAGTTACCCCAGCCCCTTTATAAGTACACCCTGGCCCCAAGTGAGTTACCCTGGTCCCATATAAGTACACCCTGGCCCCAAGTGAGTTACCCTGGTCCCATATAAGTACTCCCTGAACCCAAGTGAGTTACCATATCACCTTTATAAGTACTCCCTGACCCCAAGTGAGTTATCCTATCACCTTGATATGTACTCTCTGACTGCAAGTGAGTTACCCTGGTCCCATAGTAGTACTCCCTGACCTCAAGTGAGTTACCATAGCCCCTTTATAAGTACTCTCTGACCCCAAGTGAGTTACCATAGCCCCTTTATATGTACTCCCTGACCCCAAGTGAGTTACCCTAGCCCCTTTATAAGTACACCCTGGTCCCAAGTGAGTTACCCTGGTCCCAAAGTAGTACTCCCTGACCTCAAGTGAGTTACCATAGCCCCTTTATAAGTACTCTCTGACCCCAAGTGAGTTACCATAGCCCCTTTATATGTACTTCCTGACCGCAAGTAAGTTACCCTAGTCCCATAGTAGTACTACCTGACCCCAAGTGAGTTACCATAGCCCCTTTATAAGTACTCCCTGACCCCAAGTGAGTTACCATAGCCCCTTTATAAGTTCTCCCTGACCCCAAGTGAGTTATCCTAGCCCCTTTATATGTACTCTCTGACCGCAAGTAAGTTACCCTAGTCCCATAATAGTACTCCCTGACACTAAGTGAGTTACCATAGCCCCTTTATAAGTACTCCCTGACCCCAAGTGAGTTATCCTAGCCCCTTTATATGTACTCTCTGACCGCAAGTAAGTTACCCTAGTCCCATAGTAGTACTCCCTGACGCTAAGTGAGTTACCCTAGCCCCTTTATAAGTACTCCCTGACTTCAAGTGAGTTATCCTAGCCCCTTAATATGTACTCTCTGACCGCAAGTAAGTTATTCTAACCCCTTTATAAGTACTCCCTGACCCCAAGTGTATTACCCTAGTCTCGTATAAGTACACCTTGGCCCCAAGTGAGTTACCCTGGTCCCATATAAGCACTCCCTGACCCCAAGTGAGTTACCCTAGTCCCAAATAAGTACTCCCTGACCCCAAGTGAGTTATCATATCACCTTTATATGTTCTCCCTGACCCCAAGTGAGTTATCCTAGCCCCTTTATATGTATTTCCTGACCGCAAGTAAGTTACCCTAGTCCCATAGTAGTACTACCTGACCCCAAGTGAGTTAACATAGCCTCTTTATAAGTACTCCCTGACCCCAAGTGAGTTACCATAGCCCCTTTATATGTACTCCCTGACCCCAAGTGAGTTATCCTAGCCACTTTATATGTACTCTCTGATCGCAAGTGAGTTACCCTGGTCCCATTGTAGTACTCCCTGACCCCAAGTGAGTTACCATAGCCTCTTTATATGTACTTCCTGACCCCAAGGGAGTTACCCTAGCCCCTTTATAAGTACACCCTGGCCACATGTGAGTTACCCTGGTCCCATATAAGTACTCCCTGACCCCAATTGAGTTACCCTAGCCCCTTTATAAGTACTCCCTGACCCCAAGTGTGTTATCCTAGCCCCTTTATATGTACTCCCAGATTCCAAATGAGTTACCCTAGCCGCTTTATATGTACTCCCTGACCCCATGTAAGGTACCATTTCACCTTTATAAGTTCTCCTTGACGCCAAGTGTGTATCGTAGCCCCTATATATGTACTCCCTGACCCCAAGTGAGTTACCCTGGTCCCATAGTAGTACTCCCTGACCCCAAGTGAGTTACCATAGCCCCTTTATATGTACTCCCAGACTCCAAATGAGTTACCCTAGCCCATTTATAAGTACTCACTGACCCCAAGTGAGTTATCCTAGCCTTTTTATATGTACTCTCTGACCGCAAGTGAGTTACCCTAATCCCATACTAGTACTCCCTGACCCCAAGTGAGTTACCATAGCCCCTTTATATGTACTCCCTGTCCCCAAGTGAGTTACCCCAGCCCCTTTATAAGTACACCCTGGCCCCAAGTGAGTTACCCTGGTCCCATATAAGTACTCCCTGACCCCAAGTGAGTTACCCTAGTCCCATATAAGTACTCCCTGACCCCAAATGAGTTACCATATCACCTTGATTAGTTCTCCCTGAACCCAAGTGAGTTATCCTAGCCCCTTTATATGTACTCTCTGACCGCAAGTAAGTTACCCTAGTCCCATAGTAGTACTCCCTGACCCCAAGTGAGTTACCATAGCCCCTTTATATATACTCTCTGACCGCAAGTGAATTATCCTATTCCCATAGTAGAACTCACTGACCCCAAGAGAGTTACCCTAGCCCCTATATAAATACTCCCTGACCCCAAGTGAGTTACCCTAGTCCCATAAAAGTACTCCCTGACCCCAAGTGAGTTACCCTAATCCCATAGAAGTACTTCCTGACCCCAAGTGAGTTACCATAGCCCCCTTATAAGTACTCCCTGACCCCAAGTGAGTTATCCCAGCCCCTTTATATGTACTCTCTGACCGCAAGTGAGTTAATCTAACCCCTTTATTAGTACTCCCTGACCCCAAGTGTGTTACCCTAGTCTCATATAAGTACTCCCTGACCCCAAGTGAGTTACCATAGCCCCTTTATAAGTACTCCCTGACCCCAAGTGAGTTAATCTAGCCCCTTTATATGTACACTCTGGCGGCAAGTGAGTTACTCTAGTCCCATAGAAGTACTCCCTGACCCCAAGTGAGTTACCATAGCCCCTTTATAAGTACTCACTGACCCCAAGTGAGTTACCATACCCCCTTTATATGTACTCCCTGACCCCAAGTGAGTTACCATAGCCCCTTTATAAGTACTCCCTGACCCCAAGTGAGTTAATCTAGCCCCTTTATATGTACACTCTGGCGGCAATTGAGTTACTCTAGTCCCATAGAAGTACTCCCTGACCCCAAGTGAGTTACCATAGCCCCTTTATAAGTACTCCCTGACCCCAAGTGAGTTACCATAGCACCTTTATAAGTACTCCCTGACCCAAGTGAGTTACCCTAGCCCATTTATAAGTACTCACTGACCCCAAGTGAGTTATCCTAGACTTTTTATATGTACTCTCTGACCGCAAGTGAGTTAGCATATCACCTCTATAAGTTCTCCCTGACCCCAAGTGAGTTAGCATATCACCTCTATAAGTTCTCCCTGACCCCAAGTGAGTTACCATAGCCCCTTTATATGTACTTCCTGACCGCAAGTAAGTTACCCTAGTCCCATAGTAGTACTACCTGACCCCAAGTGAGTTACCATAGCCCCTTTATAAGTACTCCCTGACCCCAAGTGAGTTACCATAGCCCCTTTATAAGTTCTCCCTGACCCCAAGTGAGTTATCCTAGCCCCTTTATATGTACTCTCTGACCGCAAGTAAGTTACCCTAGTCCCATAGTAGTACTCCCTGACACTAAGTGAGTTACCATAGCCCCTTTATAAGTACTCCCTGACCCCAAGTGAGTTATCCTAGCCCCTTTATATGTACTCTCTGACCGCAAGTAAGTTACCCTAGTCCCATAGTAGTACTCCCTGACACTAAGTGAGTTACCCTAGCCCCTTTATAAGTACTCCCTGACTTCATGTGAGTTATCCTAGCCCCTTAATATGTACTCTCTGACCGCAAGTAAGTTATTCTAACCCCTTTATAAGTACTCCCTGACCCCAAGTGTATTACCCTAGTCTCGTATAAGTACACCTTGGCCCCAAGTGAGTTACCCTGGTCCCATATAAGCACTCCCTGACCCCAAGTGAGTTACCCTAGTCCCAAATAAGTACTCCCTGACCCCAAGTGAGTTATCATATCACCTTTATATGTTCTCCCTGACCCCAAGTGAGTTATCCTAGCCCCTTTATATGTATTTCCTGACCGCAAGTAAGTTACCCTAGTCCCATAGTAGTACTATCTGACCCCAAGTGAGTTAACATAGCCTCTTTATAAGTACTCCCTGACCCCAAGTGAGTTATCATAGCCCCTTTATATGTACTCCCTGACCCCAAGTGAGTTATCCTAGCCACTTTATATGTACTCTCTGATCGCAAGTGAGTTACCCTGGTCCCATTGTAGTACTCCCTGACCCCAAGTGAGTTACCATAGCCTCTTTATATGTACTTCCTGACCCCAAGGGAGTTACCCTAGCCCCTTTATAAGTACACCCTGGCCACATGTGAGTTACCCTGGTCCCATATAAGTACTCCCTGACCCCAAGTGAGTTACCCTAGTCCCATATAAGTACTCCCTGACCCCAAATGAGTTACCATATCACCTTGATTAGTTCTCCCTGACCCCAAGTGAGTTATCCTAGCCCCTTTATATGTACTCTCTGACCGCAAGTAAGTTACCCTAGTCCCATAGTAGTACTCCCTGACCCCAAGTGAGTTACCGTAGCCCCTTTATATATACTCTCTGACCGCAAGTGAATTAGCCTAGTCCCATAGTAGAACTCACTGACCCCAAGAGAGTTACCCTAGCCCCTATATAAGTACTCCCTGACCCCAAGTGAGTTACCCTAGTCCCATAAAAGTACTCCCTGACCCCAAGTGAATTACCCTAATCCCATACAAGTACTTCCTGACCCCAAGTGAGTTATCATAGCCCCCTTATAAGTACTCCCTGACCCCAACTGAGTTATCCCAGCCCCTTTATATGTACTCTCTGACCGCAAGTGAGTTAATCTAACCCCTTTATTAGTACTCCCTGACCCCATGTGTGTTACCCTAGTCTCATATAAGTACTCCCTGACCCCAAGTGAGTTACCATAGCCCCTTTATAAGTACTCCCTGACCCCAAGTGAGTTACCCTAGTCCCATACTAGTACTCCCTGACCCCAAGTGAGTTACCATAGCCCCTTTATATGTACTCCCTGTCCCCAAGTGAGTTACCCCAGCCCCTTTATAAGTACACCCCTGGCCCCAAGTGAGTTACCCTGGTCCCATATAAGTACACCCTGGCCCCAAGTGAGTTACCCTGGTCCCATATAAGTACTCCCTGAACCCAAGTGAGTTACCATATCACCTTTATAAGTACTCCCTGACCCCAAGTGAGTTATCCTATCCCCTTGATATGTACTCTCTGACTGCAAGTGAGTTACCCTGGTCCCATAGTAGTACTCCCTGACCTCAAGTGAGTTACCATAGCCCCTTTATAAGTACTCTCTGACCCCAAGTGAGTTACCATAGCCCCTTTATATGTACTCCCTGACCCCAAGTGAGTTACCCTAGCCCCTTTATAAGTACACCCTGGTCCCAAGTGAGTTACCCTGGTCCCATATAACTACTCCCTGAACCCAAGTGAGTTACCATATCACCTTTATAAGTACTCCCTGACCCCAAGTGAGTTATCCTATCCCCTTGATATGTACTCTCTGACTGCAAGTGAGTTACCCTGGTCCCATAGTAGTACTCCCTGACCTCAAGTGAGTTACCATAGCCCCTTTATAAGTACTCTCTGACCCCAAGTGAGTTACCATAGCCCCTTTATATGTACTCCCTGACCCCAAGTGAGTTACCCTAGCCCCTTTATAAGTTCTCCCTGACCCCAAGTGAGTTATCCTAGCACCTTTATATGTACTCTCTGACCGCAAGTAAGTTACCCTAGTCCCATAGTAGTACTCCCTGACACTAAGTGAGTTACCATAGCCCCTTTATAAGTACTCCCTGACCCCAAGTGAGTTATCCTAGCCCCTTTATATGTACTCTCTGACCGCAAGTAAGTTACCCTAGTCCCATAGTAGTACTCCCTGACACTAAGTGAGTTACCCTAGCCCCTTTATAAGTACTCCCTGACTTCAAGTGAGTTATCCTAGCCCCTTAATATGTACTCTCTGACCGCAAGTAAGTTATTCTAACCCCTTTATAAGTACTCCCTGACCCCAAGTGTATTACCCTAGTCTCGTATAAGTACACCTTGGCCCCAAGTGAGTTACCCTGGTCCCATATAAGCACTCCCTGACCCCAAGTGAGTTATCATATCACCTTTATATGTTCTCCCTGACCCCAAGTGAGTTATCCTAGCCCCTTTATATGTATTTCCTGACCGCAAGTAAGTTACCCTAGTCCCATAGTAGTACTACCTGACCCCAAGTGAGTTAACATAGCCTCTTTATAAGTACTCCCTGACCCCAAGTGAGTTACCATAGCCCCTTTATATGTACTCCCTGACCCCAAGTAAGTTATCCTAGCCACTTTCTATGTACTCTCTGATCGCAAGTGAGTTACCCTGGTCCCATTGTAGTACTCCCTGACCCCAAGTGAGTTACCATAGCCTCTTTATATGTACTTCCTGACCCCAAGGGAGTTACCCTAGCCCCTTTATATGTACTCCCAGATTCCAAATGAGTTACCCTAGCCGCTTTATATGTACTCTCTGACCGCAAGTAAGTTACCCTAGTCCCATAGTAGTACTCCCTGACACTAAGTGAGTTACCATAGCCCCTTTATAAGTACTCCCTGACCCCAAGTGAGTTACCATAGCCCCTTTATAAGTACTCCCTGACCCAAGTGAGTTACCCTAGCCCATTTATAAGTACTCACTGACCCCAAGTGAGTTATCCTAGACTTTTTATATGTACTCTCTGACCGCAAGTGAGTTAATCTAACCCCTTTATTAGTACTCCCTGACCCCAAGTGTGTTACCCTAGTCTCATATAAGTACTCCCTGACTCCAAGTGAGTTACCATAGCCCCTTTATAAGTACTCCCTGACCCCAAGTGAGTTAATCTAGCCCCTTTATATGTACTCTCTGACCGCAAGTAAGTTACCCTAGTCCCATAGTAGTACTCCCTGACACTAAGTGAGTTACCCTAGACCCTTTATAAGTACTCCCTGACTTCAAGTGAGTTATCCTAGCCCCTTAATATATACTCTCTGACCGCAAGTAAGTTATTCTAACCCCTTTATAAGTACTCCCTGACCCCAAGTGTATTACCCTAGTCTCATATAAGTACTCCCTGACCCCAAGTGAGTTACCGTAGCCCCTTTATAAGTACTCCCTGACCCCAAGTGAGTTACCATAGCCCCTTTATATGTACTCCCTGACCCCAAGTGAGTTACCCTAGCCACTATATATGTACTCTCTGACCGCAAGTGAGTTACCCTGGTCCCATAGTAGTACTCCCTGACCCCAAGTGAGTTACCCTGGTCCAAAGTAGTACTCCCTGACCCCAAGTGAGTTATCATAGTCCCTTTATATGTACCCTCTGACCGCAAGTAAGTTACCCTAGTCCCATAAATGTACTCCCTGACCCCAAGTGAGTTACAATTGCCCCTTTATAAGTACTCCCTGACCCCAAGTGAGTTACCATAGCCCCTTTATATGTACTCCCTGACCCCAAGTGAGTTACCCTAGTCCCATAAAAGTACTCCCTGACCCCAAGTGAGTTACCATAGCACCTTTATATGTACTCCCTGACCCCAAGTGAGTTACCCTAGCCCCTTTATAAGTACACCCTGGCCCCAAGTGAGTTACCCTAGTCCAATATAAGTACTCCCTGACCCCAAGTGAGTTATCATAGCCCCTTTATATGTACTCTCTGACGGCATGTAAGTTACCCTAGTCCCATAGCAGTACTCCCTGACACTAAGTGAGTTACCATAGCCCCTTTATAAGTACTCCCTGACCCCAAGTGAGTTACCATAGCCCCTTTACATGTACTCCCTGACCCCAAGTGAGTTACCCTAGTCCCATAAAAGTACTCCCTGACCCCAAGTGAGTTACCATAGCACCTTTATATGTACTCCCTGACCCCAAGTGAGTTACCCTAGCCCCTTTATAAGAACACCCTGGCCCCAATTGAGTTACCCTATTCCCATATAAGTACTCACTGACCCCAAGTGAGTTAGCATATCACCTCTATAAGTTCTCCCTGACCCCAAGTGAGTTATCCTAGCCCCTTTATATGTACTCTCTGACCGCAAGTAAGTTACCCTAGTCCCATAGTAGTACTCCCTGACACTAAGTGAGTTACCATAGCCCCTTTATAAGTACTCCCTGACCCCAAGTGAGTTACCATAGCCCCTTTATATGTACTCCCAGACTCCAAATGAGTTACCCTAGCCCATTTATAAGTACTCACTGACCCCAAGTGAGTTATCCTAGACTTTTTATATGTACTCTCTGACCGCAAGTGAGTTACCCTAGTCCCATACTAGTACTCCCTGACCCCAAGTGAGTTACCATAGCCCCTTTATATGTACTCCCTGTCCCCAAGTGAGTTACCCCAGCCCCTTTATAAGTACACCCTGGCCCCAAGTGAGTTACCCTGGTCCCATATAAGTACTCCCTGACCCCAAGTGAGTTACCCTAGTCCCATATAAGTACTCCCTGACCCCAAATGAGTTACCATATCACCTTGATTAGTTCTCCCTGAACCCAAGTGAGTTATCCTAGTCCCTTTATATGTACTCTCTGACCGCAAGTAAGTTACCCTAGTCCCATAGTAGTACTCCCTGACCCCAAGTGAGTTACCATAGCCCCTTTATATATACTCTCTGACCGCAAGTGAATTATCCTAGTCCCATAGTAGAACTCACTGACCCCAAGAGAGTTACCCTAGCCCCTATATAAATACTCCCTGACCCCAAGTGAGTTACCCTAGTCCCATAAAAGTACTCCCTGACCCCAAGTGAGTTACCCTAATCCCATAGAAGTACTTCCTGACCCCAAGTGAGTTACCATAGCCCCCTTATAAGTACTCCCTGACCCCAAGTGAGTTATCCCAGCCCCTTTATATGTACTCTCTGACCGCAAGTGAGTTAATCTAACCCCTTTATTAGTACTCCCTGACCCCAAGTGTGTTACCCTAGTCTCATATAAGTACTCCCTGACCCCAAGTGAGTTACCATAGCCCCTTTATAAGTACTCCCTGACCCCAAGTGAGTTAATCTAGCCCCTTTATATGTACACTCTGGCGGCAAGTGAGTTACTCTAGTCCCATAGAAGTACTCCCTGACCCCATGTGAGTTACCATAGCCCCTTTATAAGTTCTCACTGACCCCAAGTGAGTTACCATACCCCCTTTATATGTACTCCCTGACCCCAAGTGAGTTACCATAGCCCCTTTATAAGTACTCCCTGACCCCAAGTGAGTTAATCTAGCCCCTTTATATGTACACTCTGGCGGCAAGTGAGTTTCTCTAGTCCCATAGTAGTACTCCCTGACACTAAGTGAGTTACCATAGCCCCTTTATAAGTACTCCCTGACCCCAAGTGAGTTAACATAGCCCCTTTATAAGTACTCCCTGACCCAAGTGAGTTACCCTAGCCCATTTATAAGTACTCACTGACCCCAAGTGAGTTATCCTAGACTTTTTATATGTACTCTCTGACCGCAAGTGAGTTAGCATATCACCTCTATAAGTTCTTCCTGACCCCAAGTGAGTTAGCATATCACCTCTATAAGTTCTCCCTGACCCCAAGTGAGTTATCCTAGCCCCTTTATATGTACTCTCTGACCGCAAGTAAGTTACCCTAGTCCCATAGAAGTACTCCCTGACCCCAAGTGAGTTACCATAGCCCCTTTATAAGTACTCACTGACCCCAAGTGAGTTACCATAGCCCCTTTATATGTACTCCCTGAGCCCAAGTGAGTTACCCTAGCCCCTTTTTAAGTACACCCTGGCCCCAAGTGTGTTACCATATCAGCTTTATAAGTACTCCCTGACCCCAAGTGAGTTATCCTAGCCCCTTTATATGTACTCTCTGACCGCAAGTAAGTTACCCTAGTCCCATAGTAGTACTCCATGACCCCAAGTGAGTTATCCTAGCCCCTTTATATGTACTCTCTGACGGCAAGTAAGTTACCCTAGTCCCATAGTAGTACTCCCTGACACTAAGTGAGTTACCATAGCCCCTTTATAAGTACTCCCTGACCTCAAGTGAGTTACCATAGCCCCTTTATATGTACTCCCTGACCCCAAGTGAGTTACCCTAGTCCCATAAAAGTACTCCCTGACCCCAAGTGAGTTACCATAGCACCTTTATATGTACTCCCTGACCCCAAGTGAGTTACCCTAGCCCCTTTATAAGCACACCCTGGCCCCAAGTGAGTTAGCATATCACCTCTATAAGTTCTCCCTGACCCCAAGTGAGTTATTCTAGCCCCTTTATATGTACTCTCTGACCGCAAGTAAGTTACCTTAGTCCCATAGTAGTACTCCCTGACCCCAAGTGAGTTACAATAGCCCCTTTATATATACTCTCTGACCGCAAGTGAATTACCCTAGTCCCATAGTAGAACTCACTGACCCCAAGAGAGTTACCCTAGCCCCTATATAAATACTCCCTGACACCAAGTGAGTTACCCTAGTCCCATAAAAGTACTCCCTGACCCCAAGTGAGTTACCCTAATCCCATAGAAGTACTACCTGACACCAAGTGAGTTACCATAGCCCCTTTATATGTACTCCCTGACCCCAAGTGAGTTACCCTAGCCACTTTATATGTACTCTCTGACCGCAAGTGAGTTACCCTGGTCCCATAGTAGTACTCCCTGACCCCAAGTGAGTTACCCTGGTCCCATAGTAGTACTCCCTGACCCCAAGTGAGTTATCATAGTCCCTTTATATGTACCCTCTGACCGCAAGTAAGTTACCCTAGTCCCATAAATGTACTCCCTGACCCCAAGTGAGTTACAATTGCCCCTTTATAAGTACTCCCTGACCCCAAGTGAGTTACCATAGCCCCTTTATATGTACTCCCTGACCCCAAGTGAGTTACCCTAGTCCCATAAAAGTACTCCCTGACCCCAAGTGAGTTTCCATAGCACCTTTATATGTACTCCCTGACCCCAAGTGAGTTACCCTAGCCCCTTTATAAGTACACCCTGGCCCCAAGTGAGTTACCCTAGTCCCATATAAGTACTCCCTGACCCCAAGTGAGTTATCCTAGCCCCTTTATATGTACTCTCTGACGGCATGTAAGTTACCCTAGTCCCATAGTAGTACTCCCTGACACTAAGTGAGTTACCATAGCCCCTTTATAAGTACTCCCTGACCCCAAGTGAGTTACCATAGCCCCTTTACATGTACTCCCTGACCCCAAGTGAGTTACCCTAGTCCCATAAAAGTACTCCCTGACCCCAAGTGAGTTACCATAGCCCCTTTATATATACTCCCAGACTCCAAATGAGTTACCCTAGCCCATTTATAAGTACTCACTGACCCCAAGTGAGTTATCCTAGCCTTTTTATATGTACTCTCTGACCGCAAGTGAGTTACCCCAGCCCCTTTATAAGTACACCCTGGCCCCAAGTGAGTTACCCTGGTCCCATATAAGTACTCCCTCACCCCAAGTGAGTTACCCTAGTCCCATATAAGTACTCCCTGACCCCAAATGAGTTACCATATCACCTTGATTAGTTCTCCCTGAACCCAAGTGAGTTATCCTAGCCCCTTTATATGTACTCTCTGACCGCAAGTAAGTTACCCTAGTCCCATAGTAGTACTCCCTGACCCCAAGTGAGTTACCATAGCCCCTTTATATATACTCTCTGACCGCAAGTGAATTATCCTAGTCCCATAGTAGAACTCACTGACCCCAAGAGAGTACCCTAGCCCCTATATAAATACTCCCTGACCCCAAGTGAGTTACCCTAGTCCCATAAAAGTACTCCCTGACCCCAAGTGAGTTACCCTAATCCCATAGAAGTACTTCCTGACCCCAAGTGAGTTACCATAGCCCCCTTATAAGTACTCCCTGACCCCAAGTGAGTTATCCCAGCCCCTTTATATGCACTCTCTGACCGCAAGTGAGTTAATCTAACCCCTTTATTAGTACTCCCTGACCCCAAGTGTGTTACCCTAGTCTCATATAAGTACTCCCTGACCCCAAGTGAGTTACCATAGCCCCTTTATAAGTACTCCCTGACCACAAGTGAGTTAATCTAGCCCCTTTATATGTACACTCTGGCGGCAAGTGAGTTACTCTAGTCCCATAGAAGTACTCCCTGACCACAAGTGAGTTACCATAGCCCCTTTATAAGTACTCACTGACCCCAAGTGAGTTACCATACCCCCTTTATATGTACTCCCTGACCCCAAGTGAGTTACCATAGCCCCTTTATAAGTACTCCCTGACCCCAAGTGAGTTAATCTAGACTTTTTATATGTACTCTCTGACCGCAAGTGAGTTAGCATATCACCTCTATAAGTTCTCCCTGACCCCAAGTGAGTTAGCATATCACCTCTATAAGTTCTCCCTGACCCCAAGTGAGTTATCCTAGCCCCTTTATATGTACTCTCTGACCGCAAGTAAGTTACCTTAGTCCCATAGTAGTACTCCCTGACCCCAAGTGAGTTACAATAGCCCCTTTATATATACTCTCTGACCGCAAGTGAATTACCCTAGTCCCATAGTAGAACTCACTGACCCCAAGAGAGTTACCCTAGCCCCTATATAAATACTCCCTGACCCCAAGTGAGTTACCCTAGTCCCATAAAAGTACTCCCTGACCCCAAGTGAGTTACCCTAATCCCATAGAAGTACTACCTGACACCAAGTGAGTTACCATAGCCCCCTTATAAGTACTCCCTGACCCCAAGTGAGTTATCCCAGCCCCTTTATATGTACTCTCTGACCGCAAGTGAGTTAATCTAACCCCTTTATTAGTACTCCCTGACCCCAAGTGTGTTACCCTAGTCTCATATAAGTACTCCCTGACCCCAAGTGAGTTACCATAGCCCCTTTATAAGTACTCCCTGACCCCAAGTGAGTTAATCTAGCCCCTTTATATGTACTCTCTGACCGCAAGTAAGTTACCCTAGTCCCATAGTAGTACTACCTGACACTAAGTGAGTTACCCTAGACCCTTTATAAGTACTCCCTGACTTCAAGTGAGTTATCCTAGCCCCTTAATATATACTCTCTGACCGCAAGTAAGTTATTCTAAACCCTTTATAAGTACTCCCTGACCCCAAGTGTGTTACCCTAGTCTCATATAAGTACTCCCTGACCCCAAGTGAGTTACCGTAGCCCCTTTATAAGTACTCCCTGACCCCAAGTGAGTTACCATAGCCCCTTTATATGTACTCCCTGACCCCAAGTGAGTTACCCTAGCCACTATATATGTACTCTCTGACCGCAAGTGAGTTACCCAGGTCCAATAGTAGTACTCCCTGACCCCAAGTGAGTTACCCTGGTCCCATAGTAGTACTCCCTGACTCCAAGTGAGTTATCATAGTCCCTTTATATGTACCCTCTGACCGCAAGTAAGTTACCCTAGTCCCATAAATGTACTCCCTGACCCCAAGTGAGTTACAATTGCCCCTTTATAAGTACTCCCTGACCCCAAGTGAGTTACCATAGCCCCTTTATATGTACTCCTTGACCCCAAGTGAGTTACCCTAGTCCCATAAAAGTACTCCCTGACCCCAAGTGAGTTACCTTAGCACCTTTATATGTACTCCCTGACCCCAAGTGAGTTACCCTAGCCCCTTTATAAGTACACCCTGGCCCCAAGTGAGTTACCCTAGTCCCATATAAGTACTCCCTGACCCCAAGTGAGTTATCATAGCCCCTATATATGTACTCTCTGACGGCATGTAAGTTACCCTAGTCCCATAGTAGTACTCTCTGACACTAAGTGAGTTACCATAGCCCCTTTATAAGAACACCCTGGCCCCAATTGAGTTACCCTATTCCCATATAAGTACTCCCTGACCCCAAGTGAGTTAGCATATCACCTCTATAAGTTCTCCCTGACCCCAAGTGAGTTATCCTAGCCCCTTTATATGTACTCTCTGACCGCAAGTAAGTTACCCTAGTCCCATAGTAGTACTCCCTGACACTAATTGAGTTACCATAGCCCCTTTATAAGTACTCCCTGACCCCAAGTGAGTTACCATAGCCCCTTTATAAGTATTCCCTGACCCCAAGTGAGTTACCATAGCCCCTTTATAAGTACTCCCTGACCCCAAGTGTGTTATCCTAGCCCCTTTATATGTACTCCCAGACTCCAAATGAGTTACCCTAGTCCATTTATAAGTACTCACTGACCCCAAGTGAGTTATCCTAGCCTTTTTATATGTACTCTGTGACCGCAAGTGAGTTACCCTAGTCCCATACTAGTACTCCCTGACCACAAGTGAGTTACCATAGCCCCTTTATATGTACTCCCTGACCCCAAGTGAGTTACCCCAGCCCCTTTATAAGTACACCCTGGCCCCAATTGAGTTACCCTGGTCCCATATAAGTACTCCCTGACCACAAGTGAGTTACCCTAGTCCCATATAAGTACTCCCTGACCCCAAATGAGTTACCATATCACCTTGATTAGTTCTCCCTGACCCCAAGTGAGTTATCTTAGCCCCTTTATATGTACTCTCTGACCGCAAGTAAGTTACCCTAGTCCCATAGTAGTACTCCCTGACCCCAAGTGAGTTACCATAGCCCCTTTATATATACTCTCTGACCGCAAGTGAATTACCCTAGTCCCATAGTAGAACTCACTGACCCCAAGAGAGTTACCCTATCCCCTATATAAGTACTCCCTGACCCCAAGTGAGTTACCCTAGTCCAATAAAAGTACTCCCTGACCCCAAGTGAGTTACCCTAATCCCATAGAAGTACTTCCTGACCCCTAGTGAGTTACCATAGCCCCCTTATAAGTACTCCCTGACCCCAAGTGAGTTATCCCAGCCCCTTTATATGTACTCTCTGACCGCAAGTGAGTTAATCTAACCCCTTTATTAGTACTCCCTGACCCCATGTGTGTTACCCTAGTCTCATATAAGTACTCCCTGACCCCAAGTGTGTTACCATAGCCCCTTTATAAGTACTCCCTGACCCCAAGTGAGTTACCATAGCCCCTTTATATGTACTCCCTGACCCCAAGTGAGTTACCCTAGTCCCATAAAAGTACTCCCTGACCCCAAGTGAGTTACCATAGCACCTTTATATGTACTCCCTGACCCCAAGTGAGTTACCCTAGCCCCTTTATAAGCACACCCTGGCCCCAAGTGAGTTATCCTAGTCCCATATAAGTACTCCCTGACCCCAATTGAATTAGCATATCACCTCTATAAGTTCTCCCTGACCCCAAGTGAGTTTGCATATCACCTCTATAAGTTCTCCCTGACCCCAAGTGAGTTATCCTAGCCCCTTTATATGTACTCTCTGACCGCAAGTAAGTTACCCTAGTCCCATAGTAGTACTCCCTGACACTAAGTGAGTTACCATAGCCCCTTTATAAGTACTCCCTGACCCCAAGTGAGTTACCATAGCCCCTTTATAAGTACTCCCTGACCCCAAGTGAGTTACCATAGCCCCTTTATAAGTACTCCCTGACCCCAAGTGTGTTATCCTAGCCCCTTTATATGTACTCCCAGACTCCAAATGAGTTACCCTAGTCCATTTATAAGTACTCACTGACCCCAAGTGAGTTATCCTAGCCTTTTTATATGTACTCGGTGACCGCAAGTGAGTTACCCTAGTCCCATACTAGTACTCCCTGACCCCAAGTGAGTTACCATAGCCCCTTTATATGTACTCCCTGACCCCAAGTGAGTTACCCCAGCCCCTTTATAAGTACACCCTGGCCCCAATTGAGTTACCCTGGTCCCATATAAGTACTCCCTGACCACAAGTGAGTTACCCTAGTCCCATATAAGTACTCCCTGACCCCAAATGAGTTACCATATCACCTTGATTAGTTCTCCCTGACCCCAAGTGAGTTATCTTAGCCCCTTTATATGTACTCTCTGACCGCAAGTAAGTTACCCTAGTCCCATAGTAGTACTCCCTGACCCCAAGTGAGTTACCATAGCCCCTTTATATATACTCTCTGACCGCAAGTGAATTACCCTAGTTCCATAGTAGAACTCACTGACCCCAAGAGAGTTACCCTAGCCCCTATATAAGTACTCCCTGACCCCAAGTGAGTTACCCTAGTCCAATAAAAGTACTCCCTGACCCCAAGTGAGTTACCCTAATCCCATAGAAGTACTTCCTGACCCCAAGTGAGTTACCATAGCCCCCTTATAAGTACTCCCTGACCCCAAGTGAGTTATCCCAGCCCCTTTATATGTACTATCTGACCGCAAGTGAGTTAATCTAACCCCTTTATTAGTACTCCCTGACCCCATGTGTGTTATCCTAGTCTCATATAAGTACTCCCTGACCCCAAGTGAGTTACCATAGCCCCTTTATAAGTACTCCCTGACCCCAAGTGAGTTAATCTAGCCCCTTTATATGTACTCTCTGGCGGCAAGTGAGTTACTCTAGACCAAAGAAGTACTCCCTGACCCCAAGTGAGTTACCATAGCCCCTTTTTAAGTACTCACTGACCCCAAGTGAGTTACCATAGCCCCTTTATATATACTCTCTGACCGCAAGTGAATTACCCTAGTCCCATAGTAGAACTCACTGACCCCAAGAGAGTTACCCTATCCCCTATATAAGTACTCCCTGACCCCAAGTGAGTTACCCTAGTCCAATAAAAGTACTCCCTGACCCCAAGTGAGTTACCCTAATCCCATAGAAGTACTTCCTGACCCCTAGTGAGTTACCATAGCCCCCTTATAAGTACTCCCTGACCCCAAGTGAGTTATCCCAGCCCCTTTATATGTACTCTCTGACCGCAAGTGAGTTAATCTAACCCCTTTATTAGTACTCCCTGACCCCATGTGTGTTACCCTAGTCTCATATAAGTACTCCCTGACCCCAAGTGTGTTACCATAGCCCCTTTATAAGTACTCCCTGACCCCAAGTGAGTTACCATAGCCCCTTTATATGTACTCCCTGACCCCAAGTGAGTTACCCTAGTCCCATAAAAGTACTCCCTGACCCCAAGTGAGTTACCATAGCACCTTTATATGTACTCCCTGACCCCAAGTGAGTTACCCTAGCCCCTTTATAAGCACACCCTGGCCCCAAGTGAGTTACCCTAGTCCCATATAAGTACTCCCTGACCCCAATTGAATTAGCATATCACCTCTATAAGTTCTCCCTGACCCCAAGTGAGTTAGCATATCACCTCTATAAGTTCTCCCTGACCCCAAGTGAGTTATCCTAGCCCCTTTATATGTACTCTCTGACCGCAAGTAAGTTACCCTAGTCCCATAGTAGTACTCCCTGACACTAAGTGAGTTACCATAGCCCCTTTATAAGTACTCCCTGACCCCAAGTGAGTTACCATAGCCCCTTTATAAGTACTCCCTGACCCCAAGTGAGTTACCATAGCCCCTTTATAAGTACTCCCTGACCCCAAGTGTGTTATCCTAGCCCCTTTATATGTACTCCCAGACTCCAAATGAGTTACCCTAGTCCATTTATAAGTACTCACTGACCCCAAGTGAGTTAATCTAGCCCCTTTATATGTACTCTCTGGCGGCAAGTGAGTTACTCTAGACCAAAGAAGTACTCCCTGACCCCAAGTGAGTTACCATAGCCCCTTTTTAAGTACTCACTGACCCCAAGTGAGTTACCATAGCCCCTTTATATGTACTCCCTGACCCCAAGAGAGTTACCCTAGCCCCTTTATAAGTACTCCCTGACCCCAAGTGAGTTACCATAGCCCCCTTATATGTACTCCCTGACCCCAAGTGAGTTACCCTAGCCACTTTATAAAGTACACCCTGGCCCCAAGTGAGTTAACCTGGTCCCATATAAGTACTCCCAGACTCCAAGTGAGTTGCCATAGCCACTTTATATGCACTCCCTGACCCCAAGTGAGTTACCCTAGCCCCTTTATATGTACTCTCTGACCGCAAGTGAGTTACCCTGGTCCCATAGTAGTACTCCCTGACCCCAAGTGAGTTGCCATAGCCCCTTTATATGTACTCCCTTACCCCAAGTGAGTTACCCTAGCAGTAGAGTAGCTAAGGGGATTCTATGACCGGGTGACGAGGGGGTCGGGGTCCCGCGGGGGCAAGGGAAGTAGGGGAATTGTCCCCTCTCCTCGAGCGGTTGTGCGCATGCGCATCCTCCTCCTCCCCCGACGTTAAACTCGTAGGGTACACACGTGGGCCCCCCCCCCTCTTACGTTAAGCAGTGGACGCAGAGAAAGAGAGAAAGAGAGAGAGAGAGAGAGAGAGAGAGAGATTCCATCGATGATTGTCGGTATCGCTAACTACCGATAGTTGTCGCGTGTATCCCCCCTCTGACTCCTTTGGGGGGGGGGGTACAAATGTGCCCTCCCCCTTTTACCTTAAATTCCTTAAAGAGCGGTGCCCAAGCGAATCTTGACGCTCCTGGGATGAGAGTTGGGGGGTGCCCAACCGAGTCTTTACGCTCCTGGGTGCCCGCGCGACCGACTTCTTTTAAGGCGAATAGTGTAGACGCTTTGGAGAAAGAGAGAGAGAGAGAGAGAGAGAATACTCGTAGAGAGCGATCCAGTGATCGCTCCCCCATATTTTTTTTTTTTTTTTTTAATTATAATTTATTGAAGTATTAAAAAGGTTTTATTTACAATGCTTTTTTTAGAAATTTTTTTTACATTCAATTGCATGATGTATATATTTATGACAAATGCTACACCACTCTGGTAGTGAACAATTGATGCGTAGGTGACCATATTTTGTACAATTTGTACACCAGTAATGTGGTGTGAGATCTATCTGAGGCTCCATTTGCGTAGCCTCACTTCTTGTAGCAATGGACTCCGTTTGTGTGGCCATATTTTTCACCTGGGACATATTTGAAAAACATTTTGTTATTTTTTTTTTTTTTTTGATATTGTAATAACTATTTTAACAAAGCAAATATACTTACAAAAATCACAAAAAGATTTTTAGGCTTTCGCTGCTTCTCCTTCGTTTTCCTCCTCCTCCTCCTCCTCCTCCTCCTCATGCTCTTCTTCTTCTTCTTCTTCCTCTTATTCCACCTGCTCTTACTCCGCTTGCTGTAGCCCTTCTTGTATTCGATTTCTGAGCTCCACTAGTTTTTCAACTAGTACTATCAAATCAGGATCGTCACCCAACAAATCTTCGTCCTCTTGCACTTCTTCCTCCATTTTACCCATTATTTCCACAAGTTCTTTAACCAAGGCGCTAAATTCAGGATTATCCTCCGGATTCCTCAACAAATCTTCGTCCTCTTCCTCTATTTGTTCCTCTATTTCACTTATTATCCCCACAAGGTCTTCAATCAAGGCATCAAAATCAGGATTATTCTCAAAAATGTCTCGTTTTTTAGGTGTATCCAGAACATTGTCACTGTCGTTGCTAGCGTTAAAATGATCTCAAGATTTTTCGTCACTAGTCGCTCAGATGCAAAACGATCTTCCAATGAAATATGAACTTACTGATTAGACACGTATTTTGTAGTTAATCTGATACCTTTCTTTCTTCTTTATCAATACATACATATTAGTCTACTCTTTATCAAAACGTATTAGCCTCCTATCCGAGAAGCGGAACACAGTCAAAGAGAAGGAGAAGGAGAAATAGAATTTTGAGGTTGTGAAATAAAGAGAGAGAGAGAGAGAGAGAGAGAGATTCCATCGATGATTGTCGGTATCGCTAACTACCGATAGTTGTCGCGTGTATCCCCCCTCTGACTCCTTTGGTGGGGGGGGGGGGTACAAATGTGGCCTCCCCCTTTTACCTTAAATTCCTTAAAGAGCGGTGCCCAAGCGAATCTTGACGCTCCTGGGATGAGAGTTGGGGGGTGCCCAACCGAGTCTTTACGCTCCTGGGTGCCCGCGCGACCGACTTCTTTTAAGGCGAATAGTGTAGACGCTTTGGAGAAAGAGAGAGAGAGAGAGAGAGAGAGAGAGAATACTCGTAGAGAGCGATCCAGTGATCGCTCCCCCATATTTTTTTTTTTTTTTTTTTTTTTTTTTTTCGTAAGTTAGAAAAAAGGGAATCTTTTTTTTTTTTTTTTTTAATTATAATTTATTGAAGTATTAAAAAGGTTTTATTTACAATGCTTTTTTTAGAAATTTTTTTTACATTCAATTGCATGATGTATATATTTATGACAAATGCTACACCACTCTGGTAGTGAACAATTGAAACCGTAGGTAACCATATTTTGTACAATTTGTACACCAGTAATGTGGTGTGAGATCTATCTGAGGCTCCATTTGCGTAGCCTCAGTTCTTGTAGCAATGGACTCCGTTTGTGTGGCCATATTTTTCACCTGGGACATATTTGAAAAACATTTTGTTATTTTTTTGATATTGTAATAACTATTTTAACAAAGCAAATATACTTACAAAAATCACAAACTCTTCTTCTTCTTCTTCTTCTTCTTCCTCTTCTTCCACCATCTCCTCTTCTTCCACCATCTCCTCTTCTTCCTCCCTCTCGTCTA
This sequence comes from Prorops nasuta, assembly GCF_024137725.1. Classification (NCBI taxonomy): domain Eukaryota; kingdom Metazoa; phylum Arthropoda; class Insecta; order Hymenoptera; family Bethylidae; genus Prorops; species Prorops nasuta. The sequence continues at coordinate 62,156 of NW_027116924.1, forward strand.
AAGCAATGGCTGTTAAAAAATAAAAGAAAAAAATTTTTTTTTCGTAATTCTTCGTTTTGAATAATAATAAAAAAAAAAAAAAATTGGTCAAATAGTGGGATTGTTAACAGTTTTCAAATATATGTGTCGTAATATTCTTTTATGATTCTATTTATTGAAATAAACAATCTGTATGGATGGGTAGGGTTTTTTTTCTTTAAAAGAAATTAAAATAAGTACTTACAGTTCATGTGCATATTATGATGAAGCATTGCTTCATATTCTTCAAAATAACGATTATGAGAATCGTTAATTCTTTTGATGTAATCAGACATCGATTCTGCTTGATTTTTATCCTCCTCCTCCTCTACTAGATTTATTGTCACTAAACAACGTTCACTTTCCATTTCTTTAATTTTCTACTTTACTATCCGCACTGATGAACGTTCGAGGACTGAATGCAGCCTCTGAAGAAATCCCGTCGAGAGAGAGAGAGAGTCTTTATCGTTTGTTTTCAATATGAAATTACATTAGAAGTCCATTCTTTCTTTCTTAAAGGATACACTATACCCTCCCCGTATATAGAGATATCCATAGATATTTTTCCCTATTGTGTTATACTGTGATAAACCTACAGGTCAATCACAATGGAAATTTATCGCAAGTAAGAAAAAAAAAAATTACCCCTTCCATTATTTCTTTCTTAATTAAGAAGGATACACTATACCCTCTGAATAATCCCCGTATAGTGATATCCATAGATATTTTTTCCTATTGTGTTATACTGTGATAAACCTATAGGTCAATCACAATGGAAATTCATCGCAAGTAAGAAAGAAAAAAAAAAAAAACAAAAATTACCCCTTCCAAACATTGCATACGCTTAATATATGATAATATCGTTCATATAAAAAGTCAGTCTGTTAAACGAGAGCTGCATAGTCGTACCACGCGTGCTTGAACTATTCAGAAAAAATAAGTTTGTGTGTGTATGTTTGAACGCATTAAAAATAAACTTGATTCTTACATAAATAAAAAAAGGTAAGGATTTTCTTTTTCATTCGATTAGTAAATGCATTATTTAATTGATTTTTTTTTACTCTAATGAGACTAATTTTTTCATAGAGATAAAAATGAACTTCAATAAGATCAATGAATTGGGAAGTGTCATTCCAAAAAAATTCGTTAAATTAGATAGCTTAACGGAAAATGACGAATACGAAATATCTGAAGTTGAAATAATTAAGACAAAATATGGCATAAAAATTATTGTAAAGCTGCCAACAGCCGATTGGGTATTCTTGCCAGGGAGAATGGCAAAATTGGCGGAAGATATGGAGCAGTTGCAGCAGCTGCAAAAGGCTGCAGCAGCAAATAATTTAATAATGTTATATAAAGGAGGAAAATACCACAACGTGGAATTTAAGTGTAAAGTTTGATAGATATTTTGTATTAAAAATAAAAAATTAATTGATGCTTATAATTATTAATATTTATTTATTCCCTACGTTTAATCTCCCATAATGTTGAATTTAGGAATAAAACATTAAGAACTTTAAGAAAGTATTTTATTTTTTTTTTTATAAACTTATATTTCTAACAATAATTTTTTTTTTTTTTTTTTAACTTACATTTCTAACAATATTCGTAAGAGGATTATATTGTACAATTTTATCGTGTATGATTAAACAATAGGCTGTAGTATTATCCGGAATGATTTCCATACACTCGATCTCGAGTTTAACGTCGACCGTGCCGGTTTTTATGGACTCGTTCTGATGCGAGCAGTCGATGACGAAGAGCGGCCCGTACGTCAAAAAGTCCGTATAGTCGAGCATGGGTCTCCCGAGTTTCTCACCAGCGTAATAGCAGGTGAAAAACTTTACATACATGTCGTAGAGGACGGAGTAGCGGGATTTCGTGAAATCAGTGTCGAGACGATCGTACGGATAGGATTCGGAATTCAGATAGAGTTTGACATCGAGGACTTTGCAATGATTAAATCTCAGCACATCCTCGTGCTGATTACTCTTCTTGTTCGTTCTGAACGCCAGAATGACGTATCGCGGCTTCTCCAATTGCGTGGACGCTTTCACGGACCACGTGTGTCGCTGCGACTTGGGCAGAAGGGGATACTCGTAAAGTTCCCAGGCGCGAAAAGCGAGTGACAGACTCTTGTCCTGCTCGACGATACCGAGAAATTGGAGTTTCGTAATTTCGTTCAGGGTCACATGGGGTATTCTCCATTGCACTCGTAGCAGCTTGATCGACGAATCGGTGATTTTCACCGCCGAGTAAATGGCGTTTGTATCGTCGCGCGCGCGAATGAGAACGAGCTCGTGACGCGCGTTAACGACGACTCGCCGATAATCCTCGCAGAATCCCAGCAGCATTTTCAGGGGCACGCAAAAGCTGAAATTCTTAACAGCCGCCTCCTTTTTGAGCCGGTCTCTGGCCGTAGCGACGAACCATCCGGAATGACGTAGACTGGCGCTCTCCTCGGTGCTCAGGGAAACGAGATTCTTCAGAGTGCTGGTAATACCGACGTTTCTGCATCGGTCGATCTCGATACCGTTCAATTCATAACGAATCTCGTCGAAGAGGAAAGCCGCGGAATTGTAGTCGAGCGTAACTGTATCATCGTTGGTGGCGCTCGCGTCACGCGTACCCTCCACCAGCTGGCCCTCGACGTAGAGATAACTCTCGCACGGCAGGAGTATCAAATCTTGCTGCTGTATGGGAATGCGAATCTCGTCGCTGTTCGCCAACGAGGCGTTCGCATACGGATTGTAGGCATGCATCTCCATTTTCGTGATGCGATTGTCGTAGGTCAGCGGTGCGGTGACGTTCAAGGGATCTGCCATTGTTCCACTATGTACTACCTTCGCCCAATCTCTTCACGGTGAATCCCAATGATTGTAAAAATTCGATATTTCTTCTCGTTAGCAGGAAGCTCCTCTTGTCGCGATTTTCACTCCGAGCCGGTGTATTCGACTCCACGTAGGACGAACGACTAGCGAACGTTTCATCCAGTTTCACCGCTTTATAATCCTCGCTACTACTTTTGTAAATTAACATTTCTTAATGTGTAATCTTATGGTAATTTCTTCACGTCCAAAGTCTACGAGACGATCGTCCTGATCGAGGATACGTAACGTGAGACGGTCGATTACTCTGACGATGACCGGTAGATAAATGACGGTTTTCGGTGCCTCCGAGATTTTATAGCCCGGTGGTACGCTGGGAAAGAACTCGTGAATAATGTGTCGTGGTCTACCGTTGGTGTACGCACCACCCGCAATGTTGCACTCGATGCGTAGAATATTTGTTTTCACAATGTCCACGGTATCGTCGGATTCAGCCTGGACGTTCGGCTCGATCACGCGATTCGACGAGAAGCCCAGTAGCGAGCCAATGTTATTCGGTTTTCCAAAGTCAATCGAATATTTACAGAATATTTCACTCTTCAGTGTATTGTTATTCGCTCGTAGAAGAATGACGCTGTCAATGTTGTCTTTAATTTCATGTCTCGCAGAAATTTCAGACTGGAAAAATTCATTTATGGCACTCAACTCGTAACAGCCTCTGGGTATCGTCAGTACCTTATCGTTATCGTAGTAAAACTTATTATTCGTCTCGTCCACATTGGCTATCGAGTTGAACGTTTGCATGTCCACGAGACCGATCTCGTAGCGATCGTCTTGCAGATTGATGGGGGGAATGAAATCTGAATTTAATACTGATTTACGATCCGATAATGTCACGGTGAAAGACATTTTTTTTTTTTTCAAAGTATCTGTTCTCGCAGGAATTTCACGCACAACTGACCGCAATTGCTTTTATCGTACGATTGATATCGATCATGATTGTAGTAGATTGTAACGTTAGGACCAAAGTAACGCACACATTCTTTCGGCGGTTTCAAATTTCCGAAGGAATCAAAATATAGGACGATGTCGTTACGCTTGACGTAGGCTACCCAGTGGGTACCAGGACCGCATTGATCGTCGAGATTCACGATCGCGCACTCGTTGCACCGCGGTCCGTCTAGCGGCAGAGATGTGCGCATAAAGACTCCACGGAAGTATGGTATGCGTCGGCAGATGAGTGCCAATTGTACGTTACTAGTAGGACCTGAATCCGGGAGAGCATCGCGACGACGACGAAATTTTCCCTCATTCATTTTCTTCCTCGACCGTTTTTTTGTTGTTTTTTTTTTTGTTTTTTTTTTTGTTTTTTTTTTTTTTTTCCACGGCTACCCTCTCCGACGACTCGCTTGTACGGTTTCAGATAAAGACCTCGGCCTCTCTCGCGCGACGCTTCCATCGCGCGATTGTGACGTTGCATTTCCCGCAATCGTTCTCTCTCAGCTTTTGCACGGTTTACAGCACTCGCTATACCCGATGCTCCACCTGCCAATGCTCCGACTGCACCTAGTAGTGGAAGTATAGGTATTATACCACCCCGTTTCCTCGGCATTCGAATTCTTCTCTTCCTCGTAATACCAATTTTTTTCTTGTTGTTGTTCTTTTTTTTAGCCGCTACTGCTTTCTTCATCGCAACAATATTATTATTATGTAATCCCAAGCCAAGTTTACGCTTAGCATTCATCGATGCCCATACGGCTGCGGCGACCGCGCGTTCACCCAAGGTCGCGTCTCTTGCGTTAATACGTTCACGCGCTCTCCTCGCTAGCACTTTATCGGCCTGATGACGCTCCGGTAGATCCTCGTTGTGCCAATATGCTAAGTCGTGATCGAGGCAGGCCTCGTCCAGCGGATTTATACCACGATCGCCGCGCTCCAATCTTTCGCGAAGTCGAGTGCCGGGTCCGCAATAATTGTAACCGGGCACGTGCAGCTCAAATGGCAATTTTTTCAAGACTTTATTGAAGAACGATCCAGACATTTAAAGCAACTGCTTCTCTTGCTGACAAACGTAACAGTCTTTTATCCGTCTCGGTGGTCCGTCGTGGTGAGTGGTATCAGGTAGATTGTAGTGTTGCAAACAATATTGATATTGCTGCACATCCGAGTCCGCGCGAATGTGCCGAGGTAATCTTTCCCACACACTCGCGATACTGTCTGGAAAGTACTCGAGCAATACGATCTTCGGTATGTGTTCGAGCTGATGATTCGTCAAGTTATGCAGAGAATCGACGACGACTAGCATGAACGCCATCGTAATGGCAACTGACCGAATAGTTCCGTAATTCGCGAAATATAAATGAACGATACGGCTGTTCCCGAAGGTTAATAGCGAGGATGCATTTCGTGAAGCACGTGCCGACTATTCGCGTGACAAATTTGGATGCTCACAATGCTACCGCGCAAATAAAAAAAAAACGTCACGGATCGCTATTACAATCTACGATACGCTGCATAGTTTGCGGTCCGTCGAATTGCGGTAAGACAAACGTGCTGCTGAGCCTCATAGAGAGTCCGCACGGTGTGAGATTCGAGAACCTGTACGTCTACTCGAAATCGCTCCAGCAACCGAAGTATCGATATCTGGAGCAGCTTCTGCAGGAAACGGAGGAAATCGGTTACTTTCAATTTTCCAACAATTGCGAGGATGTGAACGTCGCGGATGCAAAGCCGAATTCCATTTTCATATTCGACGATGTGGCCAACGACAAGCAGGACAATATAAGGGAATACTTTTGCATGGGTAGACATTCCAACATCGATTGTTTCTACCTCTGTCAGACTTATGCGAAAATACCGAAGCATCTGATACGAGATAACGCAAACTTGCTAATAATATTTAAGCAGGATGGAACTAATCTGAAGCATATTTTCAACGATCACGTCAACAGTGATATGTCGTATGAGAAATTTCTCACATTGTGTTCGACCTGTTGGAGTCGCGATTACGGTTTCTTAGTAATAGACAAGGATAGCTCTCTGAGGAACGGTCGTTATCGCAAAGGTTTCAACGAGTACGCCACGATTGAGTGAACGGTCTTGTCAGGCCGGTAAGGTTTCGACCTTGCCGGTAAGGTTTCGGCCTTGTGAATGTCGATAATCATGCCGGTAACGTTTCACGATCACGGCCTTGAGTGTCAGTTTGATACTGGAGCGCAGGCTGTTCGGATCATCGTGTCAGGTCGGTTAAAACCCGTGTCGGTTCGGGGAGAATACAGCATCGCAACAGGTCGGTTAAAAACCGTTCAATTCGGGGGAAAGCTGTTTTATACAGCATCGCGATGGATGAAAAATCGCTTCTGAAGAGGATCGCCAAGACGAGCGAGGTCATTCGCGACAAGCATCGTGCCTTGAAATCGGAGAACTCGATAATGGAGAGCAGTTTGAACGAGACATTCAAGCCGATAGTCGAACCATTGAAGAAACTCGTTTCGCAAACGGAGGATAACACAAATAATAATAATAATAATAGTTCGTTTGTCAAATACAACGATAAATTGAAGAGGGGAGCCTATTTCACATCGACACCGCATAAACGAGCAAAGAATCTTAGTAGTAGTAATATTAGTGAAACTATTACGAATCCATTGGATTTCATGACCGACGACGACGACGACGACGAGTCTTCTATAACCGATCAACCATCGCCCGATTCAAAAAAAAGTTTGCTAGAAAAATTAAATGTTGATGAAAAACAGGAACCAGGCTTGTTTCAACATGTCTTTCAACATATTCAATTACATCCGATCCCTGGCAAGTATATTAAATTACTTCTGACTGATAGGGATAACTTGATTGATCGAGCTTTTGGACCTCGTTATGAAGATGATCAACTGACGCTTGGTAAATGTAAATTTGAAATAAGTCATGAGGGAGATATTATTCTCGATAAGACGTTATACACCGGTACAATGGGTACTTATGAACTAATTTTCATTGAGAGAACCCAATCGAGCCATTATAAAACCCGACGATTTGGAACAATACAAGAGTATTCTCAATCAAACTAAAGCGCATAAACTGTTAAACGATAGTCTAAAACAAATCAAAGGTAATAGAGGTGCAAAATATACAGAAATTATGAAACCATTGCTATTGGGAAAACCTATTTTACCGCCTTATCGGTTACCATCAACATCACGCGCAAGAAAATCGTCAACTTCTGACGCGTCAACATCGGGCGCAAGTAAACCGTCGGGCGCAAGTAAACCGTCGGGCGCAAGTAAACCGTCGAGCGCAAGTAAACCGTCATCAGCATCATCGAAAAAAAAGGGTAAAGGTCTTATGCGTGTCACCGAGGGACCAATCAACTACGTACATTGGAACGATCCGAATGAATTGATCGAACGTTTGAGACTTTTGATCGTGTCGGTGGCTGCCGGTAATACGAGTCATCACAACGAGATACAGTCGATAATCGAGGAGTTGCGCGACGAGGATCTCATCGTATAAAGAAAGTTGCACGTTACACTCTTACCTCAGTGTAATATCAACGTCTTTCGGTAGTACGAGGTAAATAAATGTCTGACTCCTGCTGCTGTGAAATTTGCATTTGTTTAACATACATCGTAGACTGTATATTCTCGACATTACGAGCCATCAAAAAGAGGAATAATAATAACGAGGAACAGGAGACTGATTTTTGAAATGTCGATAAATAAATTTGGAATTGGACTGGATGGTGAGAGTAGGAAACACGAACCAAATTTAGAACATTTACTGCATGAATTCAAACAATATCTGACAATGACATTGAATAAACATAATGAACAATTTGAGAAAAAGATGGACCAAATTTTTCAAACAATTTGTGAAAAATTGGATGATAAAGTGAGTAAAAGAGATCTGGAAAGAGCAATACTTAGCAACACTTTTCATTAGGAATTTCGAAGAATCTGTCTATTTTTGAAAAAATGAGCAAAGAAAAGATACAGTTGGTGGAGGAGCTCCACGCACCGGTGAGGATAAATTTTCCACGCAGACGAGTCATCGTGCGCGGCTTCGACGATCTCTGGCAGGCCGATCTTGTTGATATGCGCAATTACGTCGATGCGGGTCACCAGTACATTCTCACTGTAATCGATACCCTCTCGAAATACGCTTGGGCGGTGGCATTGAAGACCAAGAGCGGCGGAGAAGTGACGACGGCAATGACGAGAATCCTACTGAAGAACGGCAGATGTCCGAAAAATTTACAGACCGACAACGGCAAGGAGTTTTACAACAGTGACTTTCGGGCGTTGATGAAGAAACGCGGGATAAATCACTACTCGACCTACAGCGTGATGAAAGCGTCGATAGTCGAGCGCTGGAATCGTACGTTGAAGACGGAAATGTGGAAACGATTTACGTTGAACGGTAATTACAAGTGGCGCGCTATGCTGCAAGAGTTGGTGGACGCGTACAATGCGCGAAAGCATCGTACCACGGGAATGCGTCCCGTGGATGTGAAACCCGAGCATGCAGATAAGCTACTCAAGACAGTATACAGCCACATCAAGGTCGCAGGTCGTGCCAAGTTCAAAGTCGGTGATTTCGTACGAATCAGTAAATACAAGCAGATGTTCGCCAAAGGCTACACGCCTAATTGGACTACCGAAATATTCGAGGTGGCGAAAGTGCAGAGGACCAATCCCGCTACGTATCTCCTCAAGGATTCCAGGGGTACGGAACTGTTGGGTGGATTTTACGAATACGAGCTTTCGAAAACCATCAATCCCGATGTGTATCTGGTGGAGAGAGTATTGCGTAGAAAGGGCGATAAAGTGTTCGTTAAGTGGCTGGGATTCGACAGGACGCACAATTCCTGGATAAATAAGAGCAATGTTTTATAATAACTTTTATTAAGATGTATCAAAATATAGAATAAATAAATAAATAAACAAATTATTTTAGACTATAATGTCCCCAGGGTAGAGTCGCCGCGGTGCCGGGTGTAACGAAACGCTTGTCGTCGTACGGACTGAGGGCGACCTTTCTCTGACTGATCGAGAAAACCTGGTGCAGCCTCGATCGAATCAAATTTTGCCTGCGAGACTGTACGGTGAAATTATCCAAGCAATCCTTGTAGTCGTCAAATGTTATATTTCTATCGATAACGTAACCTTTGACACCTTTGGCTTTTTTGGTAATTCTCGCACAGTCCTGCACCTTGAAAGTATACATTTTTGCCCTCAGTCCTACGAACTCGGTCATGACACGACCATTGTTCTCGTCCTTCATCAGACCGGGTATCTTTTTGTTGACGCGTGGCAAGTCATACCGATTATCGTCAGGATAATCGCTGGTGTCGAATTGCGCGAGATCGCGTTTCATGACCGAGTAAACGTTGTCGCACTCGACACTGTATATCAAACTGTCCGTGTCGGTATACATCGCTCTACATTTACCGCCGAATGTAGGAAGCATATAGTCATAGTGGAATTCATACAAGCAAATTTTTGAAATATCTAAAATACTCATTCCCACGTAAATGGGTTTATCAAATTTCGCGGTCAATTTCGACAATTGAATCGCGACCAAATTCTCGTTGAAAATCGCGAGACTGTGAAAATTCGGTTTGGAAATCAGGCTTTCCGCCCCGTATCTTCCCTCCCACTTGGTTGCGAGCCTCACGTCAACTCTATTCCTCACGTTCTCCATTGTTTTACCGAAAACCGCGTTGTTCATCAACTTGAAGAGATTCCTCTCAAATTCGTTGGTGGACGCGGTGCGCAAACGCGTGTTCAGCTCGATGTAATCGCGTAGCCAGGTGGACTGCTGAAACTTTAAACCGCGATGTATACGCTTCAGTACGAGTCCATTACGCATACATTGTTGCAGAGCGCGATAATGTATTACGTAACGGGTCTTATCGTTTAAAGTGGCCAGCAGCTTCTCCTGGCTCGCGCCCGGCGGCTTCTCGCGCACCATGCAGAACGGTAGGTCCGCGTGTTTGTCGTGAAGCTCGCGCGGATACTCCAAATCGACCTCCAAAATATAACCCTCGGGATGATCCGTGGGTATAGCGGAGACATCGAGATTGGCAGCGTCCTCGATCCATTGGAATCCATGGGTGGGCAGCGGCTGACACATTGCCCACCCATACAGATTGTTTACGTCGTAATACATGAGATATTTCGACGGTTCCGCCGGATCGTAGTCCCGCATATACCGATTGTTGGCCCTCTCGTAACGATGGGAGCACTGACTCAAACCACCGCGTATACCGCGCTCCACGAACAGCAACATATCCACGTCCGTGAAAAGCTCCAGCCTGATTCCCGTATGCTTCAACATTGCGTCCCAGGTGAAGCCCGGTAGCGTATAATAATGGGCTGGATCCAACTCATAATTTAGCATGCAACTATCGCGAAAACTTTCGAAAACATCGGTCAACAATAGGACATCGGTCTTCAGGTACAGGTCACTGTACTCCCCAAGTGTGCGCATGTGGAATTTGGTCCATACCTCTACGGCATGATTGTATGCTTCCTCGCTGATATCGCTGTCGGTCAGTCTGTTGCGAAACGACTGTCGCGGTGGTAAAGCCGTCTCTTCCAATCTAGCCGCGCTATCTATATAGTCGTAAGGAAAAATACCTTTCCTCGTAAGCAAATTCAACTGTTCGACGCTCAATTCCGAAAATTGTGACCTCAAATTTGTCAGCTGAGATTCCGCCAAGTACGAGCTCAATTTGTCCAAACTGGAGGCCATGAATTTGAACGAATCGATAAATCTCAGCAGTATATTATAATTTCGCAGATATTTGGTGAATGAAATGTATTTTTCCTTATGCACAGGCAGCAGATATACCGATCCCTCGTACAAATTAGCGATCGTCTCGAAAATGAAATGTGAATCATAGCCGGAAAAATTGTGGAAAATGACTGGAATGACATGCGAATCTTTGAAATTTAAATTACAATTATTGTGAGCCGGTCCTCTGTATCTGCCGGTCAGATGATCGTGATCGCGAATTCGTAGTTGATTCGGAAGAAACGGCTTTTTGCATATATGACAATTGGGATCATTATAGTGACGCGATCGTTCGCTAATACTAAGATTATGCATGGGCACGACAGTCCCCAGTTTCTCGCTCGCGATGCGCGCAATGACCTCGAGCTCGCGTACGAACCATTCGATGCAGTCGGCACCCCGATGAGCATCGTATTTCGAGAGTGACGCATCGCGAGCACTTTTTAAATAATAGCCTACACTCATAGGTTCATGCTTCTGATAAATATCACTACTGTTCGATTGTTCAACTTTTGATAATATGCACTCCAGATCCGCGTATACGACGAATGGCACTCGTTCCCCATTTTTGATGTTCTTGAAGGAAACCCAGCGATCCTCGGACTCTCTCGGTAACATCAATCGGAGATTATCGTTGAGCTGCGAGCAATCCTGCTCATGCGACTCCAGCCTCTCCACTGTGCGAAAGTAGTGGAGACATCTAAAAAAAAAAAAATAAATAAATAAATAAAACATATGCAGTTATATTTGTATCATTATTAATACATACCGATCGCATATATAATGCGCATTTTTGCTCTTGGTGAATTGACTTCGCACCAATCTCGACAGATTCCTTATGCACATGAAATGTCCTGCCCCCTGTTCATCGTTGACGAGAAGAAGATTAGCATGCCTCGATCTCTTCTTCTTCGTCACCTGAAGCGGTACGATTTTTGCGTCGATATTTGGCTCTTCATTCTCCAAGGTAAAGATGTTAACCGACACGTCATTATCCGTCTCGAATTTCGGAATCTGTTTTAGCGTAGTCGGAAAGGTTAGGCTACCGACGTCTAAAACCGTCCGAAAATGTGGATAAGAGGACGTGCGCTTTGGATTAGCCGTAGGTTTTGCCGGATAGAGTGCCGCCGTCACGGACCACGCGAAACATGCATTATCACTGGTTTCTAAATTTATCAGAGCTTTCCTACTCGTGATAGCGGATGGTATATTAATTCTACAACCCGCGTGCAACGGGTTTAAAACGATTAATGTTAACTATTAAATAATGAATTTTGTGCAAAGCCCATCCACTATCACGCTCTTGAAATTCACTTAATTTTTTCATTATAACGTCTAAAATGTTTTTTCCTATACCAATCACTAAAATTATCAGTCTTATACAATGTAGCATTAGTCGTACTAATGTTTTTATCATCACTCTGGTCCTTAGAGATGAATTGTCCGTTAAATACACAATTAACCTTAACACTATTTGCACTAACAAATACCTTATCTATACGCGTACGCACTAATACTTCCGCGTCTACTAAAAAATCCTTAGGCTCTATATAATTACTATTAACTACCATGCCGCTGCATATTCGACTTCGAAACGCCGAATCAAGCTCCTCCCAGGTAAGTCCTTGTACGTCATTGCTACAACCAGCCCCTGATTTAATATAATTCAATTCCCTCTGCGCTCGTAGCAACAGACACTTTATACACGCGATTTCGGCAAAATTCTTCTGACGCGTTCCAACGGGTAAAGCTCGATCCGCGTTGCTCAATCGTCGAATATGCTCGCGACATTCCAGTACCCACGCATCGTACTCATTCGCACTATTAATTGTAAAAAAATTTCTTCGCAATTAAGTCGACATTTTATGTTTTTTCTTAAAGAAATGACTCTGTCATACGGTGAACAACAACAATAAATTAATAATTGCGAATGCGTCTCTCCCGAAGAGTAACGCTTATATATATCGAATAGAGAATGGAAGTAGGGGTATCTACACATCCCAGTAGAGTAGCTAGGATGGTTCTGGGACCGCGTGGCGAGGGGGTCGGGGTCCCGCGGGGGCAAGGGAAGTAGGGGAATTGCCCCCTCTCCTCGAGCGGTTTTGCGCATGCGCATCCTCCTCCTCCCCCGACGTTAAACTCGTAGGGTACACACGTGGGCCCACTCTTACGTTAAGCAGTGGACGCAGAGAAAGAGAGAAAGAGAGAGAGAGAGAGAGAGAGAGATTCCATCGATGATTGTCGGTATCGCTAACTACCGATAGTTGTCGCGTGTATCCCCCCTCTGACTCCTTTGGTGGGGGGGGGTACAAATGTGGCCTCCCCCTTTTACCTTAAATTCCTTAAAGAGCGGTGCCCAAGCGAATCTTGACGCTCCTGGGATGAGAGTTGGGGGGTGCCCAACCGAGTCTTTACGCTCCTGGGTGCCCGCGCGACCGACTTCTTTTAAGGCGAATAGTGTAGTCGCTTTGGAGAAAGAGAGAGAGAGAGAGAGAGAGAATACTCGTAGAGAGCGATCCAGTGATCGCTCCCCCATATTTTTTTTTTTTCGTAAGTTAGAAAAAAGGGAATCTTTTTTTTTTTTTTTTTTTTAAATTATAATTTATTGAAGTATTAAAAAGGTTTTATTTACAATGCTTTTTTTAGAAATTTTTTTTACATTCAATTGCATGATGTATATATTTATGACAAATGCTACATCACTCTGGTAGTGAACAATTGATGCGTAGGTGACCATATTTTGTACAATTTGTACACCAGTAATGTGGTGTGAGATCTATCTGAGGCTCCATTTGCGTAGCCTCAGTTCTTGTAGCAATGGACTCCGTTTGTGTGGCCATATTTTTCACCTGGGACATATTTGAGAAACATTTTGTTATTTTTTTTTTTTTTTTTTTTTTTGATATTGTAATAACTATTTTAACAAAGCAAATATACTTACAAAAATCACAAACTCTTCTTCTTCTTCTTCTTCTTCTTCTTCTTCTTCTTCCTCTTCTTCCACCATCTCCTCTTCTTCCACCATCTCCTCTTCTTCCACCATCTCCTCTTCTTCCTCCCTCTCCTCTAAAGCAATGGCTGGTAAAAAATAAAAGAAAAAAATTTTTTTTTCGTAATTCTTCGTTTTGAATAATAATAAAAAAAAAAAATTGGTCAAATAGTGGGATTGTTAACAGTTTTCAAATATATGTGTCGTAAAATTCTTTTATGATTCTATTTATTGAAATAAACAATCTGTATGGATGGGTAGGGTTTTTTTTCTTTAAAAGAAATTAAAATAAGTACTTACAGTTCATGTGCATATTATGATGAAGCATTGCTTCATATTCTTCAAAATAACGATTATGAGAATCGTTAATTCTTTTGATGTAATCAGACATTGATTCTGCTTGATTTTTATCCTCCTCCTCCTCTACTAGATTTATTGTCACTAAACAACGTTCACTTTCCATTTCTTTAATTTTCTACTTTACTATCCGCACTGATGAACGTTCGAGGACTGAATGCAGCCTCTGAAGAAATCCCGTCGAGAGAGAGAGAGAGAGAGAGAGTCTTTATCGTTTGTTTTCAATATGAAATTACATTAGAAGTCCATTCTTTCTTTCTTAAAGGATACACTATACCCTCCCCGTATATAGAGATATCCATAGATATTTTTCCCTATTGTGTTATACTGTGATAAACCTACAGGTCAATCACAATGGAAATTTATCGCAAATAAAAAAAAAAAAAAATTACCCCTTCCATTATTTCTTTCTTAATTAAGAAGGATACACTATACCCTCTGAATAATCCCCGTATAGTGATATCCATAGATATTTTTTCCTATTGTGTTATACTGTGATAAACCTATAGATCAATCACAATGGAAATTCATCGCAAGTAAAAAAGAAAAAAAATAAACAAAAATTACCCCTTCCAAACATTGCATACGCTTAATATATGACAATATCGTTCATATAAAAAGTCAGTCTGTTAAACGAGAGCTGCATAGTCGTACCACGCGTGCTTAAACTATTAAGAAAAAATAAGTTTGTGTGTGTGTTTGAACGCATTAAAAAGAAACTTGTTTGTTACATAAAAAAGGTAAGGATATTTTTTTTTTTCATTCGATTAGTACATGCATTATTTAATTGAGTTTTTAACTTTAATGAGACTAATCATTTTTTTTTTTTTTTTTTTTTTTTTTTTTTTCATAGAGATAAAAATGAAGTTTAATAAAATCAATGAATTGGGAAGCGTCATTCCAAAAAATTTTGTGAAATTAAATAGCTTGACGGAAAATCAAGAGTACGATATTTCCGAAGTGGACAAAATTATGACAAAATATGGAATGAAAATCATTGTAAAGCTGTCAACAACCGATTGGGTATTCTTGCCAGGGAGAATGGCAAAATTGGCGGAAGATACGGAGCAGTTGCAGCACCTACAAAAGGCTGCAGCATCCAATAATTTAATAATGTTATATAAAGGAGGAAAATATCACAACGTGGAATTTAAGTCTAAAGTTTGATAGGTATTTTGTATCAAAAAATAATGAATAAATTTGTTGTTTATTATATATTTATTTAATAAAAATTGTTTTCTTATTTTTTTTAACTTACATTTCTAACAATATTCGTAAGAGGATTATATTGTACAATTTTATCGTGTATGATTAAACAATAGGCTGTAGTATTATCCGGAATGATTTCCATACACTCGATCTCGAGTTTAACGTCGACCGTGCCGGTTTTTATGGACTCGTTCTGATGCGAGCAGTCGATGACGAAGAGCGGCCCGTACGTCAAAAAGTCCGTATAGTCGAGCATGGGTCTCCCGAGTTTCTCACCAGCGTAATAGGAGGTGAAAAACTTTACATACATGTCGTAGAGGACGGAGTAGCGGGATTTCGTGAAATCAGTGTCGAGACGATCGTACGGATAGGATTCGGAATTCAGATAGAGTTTGACATCGAGGACTTTGCAATGATTAAATCTCAGCACATCCTCGTGCTGATTACTCTTCTTGTTCGTTCTGAACGCCAGAATGACGTATCGCGGCTTCTCCAATTGCGTGGACGCTTTCACGGACCACGTGTGTCGCTGCGACTTGGGCAGAAGGGGATACTCGTAAAGTTCCCAGGCGCGAAAAGCGAGTGACAGACTCTTGTCCTGCTCGACGATACCGAGAAATTGGAGTTTCGTAATTTCGTTCAGAGTCACATGGGGTATTCTCCATTGCACTCGTAGCAGCTTGATCGACGAATCGGTGATTTTCACCGCCGAGTAAATGGCGTTTGTATCGTCGCGCGCGCGAATGAGAACGAGCTCGTGACGCGCGTTAACGACGACTCGCCGATAATCCTCGCAGAATCCCAGCAGCATTTTCAGGGGCACGCAAAAGCTGAAATTCTTAACAGCCGCCTCCTTTTTGAGCCGGTCTCTGGCCGTAGCGACGAACCATCCGGAATGACGTAGACTGGCGCTCTCCTCGGAGCTCAGGGAAACGAGATTCTTCAGAGTGCTGGTAATACCGACGTTTCTGCATCGGTCGATCTCGATACCGTTCAATTCATAACGAATCTCGTCGAAGAGGAAAGCCGCGGAATTGCAGTCGAGCGTAACTGTATCATCGTTGGTGGCGCTCGCGTCACGCGTACCCTCCACCAGCTGGCCCTCGACGTAGAGATAACTCTCGCACGGCAGGAGTATCAAATCTTGCTGCTGTATGGGAATGCGAATCTCGTCGCTGTTCGCCAACGAGGCGTTCGCATACGGATTATAGGCATGCATCTCCATTTTCGTGATGCGATTGTCGTAGGTCAGCGGTGCGGTGACGTTCAAGGGATCTGCCATTGTTCCACTATGTACTACCTTCGCCCAATCTCTTCACGGTGAATCCCAATGATTGTAAAAATTCGATATTTCTTCTCGTTAGCAGGAAGCTCCTCTTGTCGCGATTTTCACTCCGAGCCGGTGTATTCGACTCCACGTAGGACGAACGACTAGCTAACGTTTCATCCAGTTTCACCGCTTTATAATCCTCGCTACTACTACTACTTTTGTAAATTAACATTTCTTAATGTGTAATCTTATGGTAATTTCTTCACGTCCAAAGTCTACGAGACGATCGTCCTGATCGAGGATACGTAACGTGAGACGGTCGATTACTCTGACGATGACCGGTAGATAAATGACGGTTTTCGGTGCCTCCGAGATTTTATAGCCCGGTGGTACGCTGGGAAAGAACTCGTGAATAATGTGTCGTGGTCTACCGTTGGTGTACGCACCACCCGCAATGTTGCACTCGATGCGTAGAATATTTGTTTTCACAATGTCCACGGTATCGTCGGATTCAGCCTGGACGTTCGGCTCGATCACGCGATTCGACGAGAAGCCCAGTAGCGAGCCAATGTTATTCGGTTTTCCAAAGTCAATCGAATATTTACAGAATATTTCACTCTTCAGTGTATTGTTATTCGCTCGTAGAAGAATGACGCTGTCAATGTTGTCTTTAATTTCATGTCTCGCAGAAATTTCAGACTGGAAAAATTCATTTATGGCACTCAACTCGTAACAGACTCTGGGTATCGTCAGCACCTTATCGTTATCGTAGTAAAACTTATTATTCGTCTCGTCCACATTGGCTATCGAGTTGAACGTTTGCATGTCCACGAGACCGATCTCGTAGCGATCGTCTTGCAGATTGATGGGGGGAAAGAAATCTGAATTTAATACTGATTTACGATCC
This sequence comes from Prorops nasuta, assembly GCF_024137725.1. NCBI lineage: Eukaryota > Metazoa > Arthropoda > Insecta > Hymenoptera > Bethylidae > Prorops > Prorops nasuta. The sequence continues at coordinate 79,531 of NW_027116924.1, forward strand.
GATAATGTCACGGTGAAAGACATTTTTGTTTCAAAGTATCTGTTCTCGCAGGAATTTCACGCACAACTGACCGCAATTGCTTTTATCGTACGATTGATATCGATCATGATTGTAGTAGATTGTAACGTTAGGACCAAAGTAACGCACACATTCTTTCGGCGGTTTCAAATTTCCGAAGGAATCAAAGTATAGGACGATGTCGTTACGCTTGACGTAGGCTACCCAGTGGGTACCAGGACCGCATTGATCGTCGAGATTCACGATCGCGCACTCGTTGCACCGCGGCCCGTCTAGCGGCAGAGATGTGCGCAAAAGACTCCACGGAAGTATGGTATGCGTCGGCAGATGCGTGTCAATTGTACGTTACTAGTAGGACCTGAATCCGGGAAAGCATCGCCACGACGAAATTTTCCCTCATTCATTTTCTTCCTCGACCGTTTTTTTGTCGTTTTTTTTTTGTTTTTTTTTTCCACGGATACCCTCTCCGACGACTCGCTTGTACGGTTTCAGATAAAGACCTCGACCTCTCTCGCGCGACGCTTCCATCGCGCGATTGTGACGTTGCATTTCCCGCAATCCTTCTCTCTCAGCTTTTGCACGGTTTACAGCACTCGCTATACCCGATGCCCCACCTGCAAGTGCTCCGACTGCACCTAGTAGTGGAAGTATAGGTATTATACCACCCCGTTTCCTCGGCACTCGAATTCTTCTCTTCCTCGTAATACCAATTTTTTTCTTGTTGTTCTTTTTTTTAGCCGCTACTGCTTTCTTCATCGCAACAATATTATGTAATCCCAAGCCAAGTTTACGCTTAGCATTCATCGATGCCCATACGGCTGCGGCGACCGCGCGTTCACCCAAGGTCGCGTCTCTTGCGGTAATACGTTCACGCGCTCTCCTCGCTAGCACTTTATCGGCCTGATGACGCTCCGGTAGATCCTCGTTGTACCAATATGCTAAGTCGTGATCGAGGCAGGCCTCGTCCAGCGGATTTATACCACGATCGCCGCGCTCCAATCTTTCGCGAAGTCGAGTGCCGGGCCCGCAATAATTGTAACCGGGCACGTGCAGCTCAAATGGCAATTTTTTCAAGACTTTATTGAAGAACGATCCAGACATTTAAAGCAACTGCTTCTCTTGCTGACAAACGTAACAGTCTTTTATCCGTCTCGGTGGTCCGTCGTGGTGAGTGGTATCAGGTAGATTGTAGTGTTGCAAACAATATTGATATTGCTGCACATCCGAGTCCGCGCGAATGTGCCGAGGTAATCTTTCCCACACACTCGCGATACTGTCTGGAAAGTACTCGAGCAATACGATCTTCGGTATGTGTTCGAGCTGATGATTCGTCAAGTTCTGCAGGGAATCGACGACGACTAGCATGAACGACATCGTAATGGCAACTGACCGAATAGTTCCGTGAATCGCGAAATATAAATGAACGATACGGCTGTTGCCGAAGGTCAATAGCGAGGATGCATTTCGTGAAGCACGTGCCGACTATTCGCGTGACAAATTTGGATGCTCACAATGCTACCGCGCAAATAAGAAAACGTCACGGATCGCTATTACCATCTACGATACGCTGCATAGTTTGCGGTCCGTCGAATTGCGGTAAGACAAACGTGCTGCTGAGCCTCATAGAGAGTCCGCACGGTGTGAGATTCGAGAACCTGTACGTCTACTCGAAGTCGCTGCAGCAACCGAAGTATCGATATCTGGAGCAGCTTCTGCAGGAAACGGAGGAAATTGGTTACTTTCAATTTTCCAACAATTGCGAGGTTGTGAACGTCGCGGATGCAAAGCCGAATTCCATTTTCATATTCGACGATGTGGCCAACGACAAGCAGGACAATATAAGGGACTACTTTTGCATGGGTAGACATTCCAACATCGATTGTTTCTACCTCTGTCAGACTTATGCGAAAATACCGAAGCATCTGATACGAGATAACGCAAACTTGCTAATAATATTTAAGCAGGATGGAACTAATCTGAAGCATATTTTCAACGATCACGTCAACAGTGATATGTCGTATGAGAAATTTCTCACATTGTGTTCGACCTGTTGGAGTCGCGATTACGGTTTCTTGGTAATAGACAAGGATAGCCCTCTGAGGAACGGCCGTTATCGCAAAGGTTTCAACGAGTACGTCACGATCGAGTGAACAGGCCGGTAAGGTTTCGGCCTTGTGAATGTCATGCCGGTAAGGTTTCACGATCACGGCCTTGAGTGTCAGTTTGATACTGGAGCGCAGGCTGTTCGGATCTTCAGGTCGGTTAAAACCCGTGTCGGTTCGGGGAAAGCTGTTGTATACAGCATCGCAACAGGTCGGTTAAAAACCGTTCAATTCGGGGGATAGCTGTTTTATACAGCATCGCGATGGATGAAAAATCGCTTCTGAAGAGGATCGCCAAGACGAGCGAGGTCATTCGCGACAAGCATCGTGCCTTGAAATCGGAGAAGGCGATAATGGAGAGCAGTTTGAATGAGACATTCAAGCCGATAGTCGAACCATTGAAGAAACTCGTTTCGCAAACGGAGGATAACACAAATAGTTCATTTGTCAAATACAACGATAAATTGAAGAGGGGAGCCTACTTCACATCGACACCGCATAAACGAGCAAAGAATCTTAGTAGTAGTAATATTAGTGAAACTATTACGAATCCATTGGATTTCATGACCGACGACGACGACGACGACGAGTCTTCTATAACCGATCAACCATCGCCCGATTCAAAAAAAAGTTTGCTAGAAAAATTAAATGTTGATGAAAAACAGGAACCAGGCTTGTTTCAACATGTCTTTCAACATATTAAATTACATCCGATCCCTGGCAAGTATATTAAATTACTTCTGACTGATAGGGAGAACTTGATTGATCATGCTTTTGGACCTCGTTATGAAGATGATCAACTGACGCTTGGTAAATGTAAATTTGAAATAAGTCATGAGGGAGATATTATTCTCGATAAGAAGTTATACACCGGTACAAGAGGTACTTATGAACTAATTTTCATGAGAGAACCCAATCGAGCCATTATAGAACCCGACGATTTGGAACGATACAAGAGTATTCTCAATCAAACTAAAGCGCATAAACTGTTAAACGATAGTCTAAAACAAATCAAAGGTAATAGAGGTGCAAAATATACAGAAATTATGAAACCATTGCTATTGGGAAAACCTATTTTACCGCCTTATCGGTTACCATCAACATCACGCGCAAGAAAATCGTCAACTTCTGACGCGTCAACATCGGGCGCAAGTAAACCGTCTAGCGCAAGTAAACCGTCGGGCGCAAGTAAACCGTCAGGCGCAGCATCCACAGCATCGAAAAAAAGGGGTAAAGGACTAATGCGTGTCACCGAGGGACCAATCAACTACGTACATTGGAACGATCCGAATGAATTGATCGAACGTTTGAGACTTTTGATCGCGTCGGTGGCTGCCGGTAATACGAGTCATCACAACGAGATACAGTCGATAATCGAGGAGTTGCGCGAGGAGGATCTCATCGTATAAAGAAAGTTGCACGTTACACTCTTACCTCAGTGTAATATCAACGTCTTTCGGTAGTACGAGGTAAAAAAAAAAAATTAAATGTCTGATTCCTGCTGTTGTGAAATTTGCATTTGTTTAACATACATCGTAGAATGTTTACTCTCGACATTACGAGCCATCAAAGTAGACATGCTAGGCCGGTTCTGGCCCCCCCCACTCCTGTCCACTCGGCTGAGCCTGGTTGCGAGGTAGTGGGGGGAGCCAAGAAGTGCTAAGCGGTGGTGGTGGGGGAAATCGGAGGCTCCACGTGAGCTCGCAGCAAGTATGGGCGAGAGGGTTGCGGGGGTGCGGGAGGATACTTGCAGCATTTTGACATCACACCCCCACTCCTCTGACGTCAGGTCTCAGTTAGTAAAAGCAATTTCCTAGATGGTAAAACAGATTCTCCCTGCGTTTTTTTTTTGCTCGCGTAACCTTGAATCTTTGCAGCATGCTACTACCCCGTTGAACCCCCTTTACCCTAAATGTAGCTGAGTATGTTACTTTTTTCCATAGCTCAGCAATTTTTGAACTAATATATAATAGCATGCACAAACACACAATTGATTCAAAGCATACTTGGTGCAATGTACTGTTCCGTTTTCTCGGTTAAATAAATCCGAGGATAGGGGCCAGGGGACGCGTCAGTTTAACACAAATTTTTCGAAAGATCGTAATCAAAACGATGGTTCCTACATTCGTGGACTTTCAAGGGTTTCGATTGAAAGATAATTCTTTTATAGTGAAAGAGTTTGCAGTTTTGCGCGATAAAAAAGTGTTTCACATTTTATTTTCACCACCATTTCCATATTCTTGGTTAAATGAGGCAGAGATAAAACAAGCAAAGTAAGTGAAATTGTTTAATTAAAACAGAAGCTTTTTACTGTAATATTTTTATTTTTACTTCTAGCTGGTTATATTATAACCATCACGGCTTAAATTGGACAGATGGCTATTCACCGTATTATAGGTATAAAGATGTTATAAGGAAATATGTGATAAATGAAGAAGAACAACAAGAGATATTCGTGAAAGGACTAGAAAAAAGGAATTGGCTTAGTGGTATCTCTGATTATACAATAAGTAATGCAGATGAATGCGAGTGGGGAGATTTCAAATTGAAAGACAGCAAAGACAAGTTGGATCTTTCTATGTGCATGAATCATGAAGGTTTATGTGCATTGAAAAATGTTTATTTTATGAAATGTATGTATGAAAGAGAAATGTACAATAAATAAGAAACAAAATAAAATTACGTTTCAGTTATTTAAGCAGATTCCTACAACAGTCTTTTTGAAACGATTTTTAACACGTGTTTAAATTGAAGAATAAGCATATCGAGTTTCTACAGTAATTCTATTTTAAAACTAATTTTTACATACACACACATACACGCACACACACACATACCAATTGATGACTAAGTATATTAAATTTCATCTCAATATGTGAATTATAAAAAGATGTATCATGGATGAAATGTTTCACTCATTCCACTATAATCGGACTCGAATCAATCTTCCTCTTCTCCCATTTTTCGCATCAATTTTACATTCTCAAAATGTATACCGAACTTCGAAAAAAGTTTAGCTTAATTAAAACTGAGCACGAGTACTCTACATGGGTACGTGAATGTCGTGACCGTATCCAGGAGCTGAGGAACGATAATCGGAATGCATCAGTGGGTACACGACAGAAACATTTTGCTGAAATCGCGAACATCAAGTGCCTTCTGCTTCGTGCATCAAAGGATAAAAGCTCCATTAAATTTGGTTCTGGTTCTCATAATGCGGGAGAACTTATCTGGGAGGAGCTCGAATCAGCGTTTAATAGCCGAATATGTAGTGGTATGGTGATAAATAGTAGTTACATAGAACCACGCAGCTTTCTATTAGATGCAGAAGAAATTGTGTACACCCGTGTAAACCAAGTATTTGATAGTGTAAATAGTGTTAAGATAAACTGTGTATTTAATGGACAATTTGTTTCTAAGGACATTAGTGATGATAAGCATGTATGTACAAAGAATAGCGTATTGTATAAAACTGATAATTTTAAGGAATGGTATAGGCTAAATATTGTAGAGATTTTACTAAAAGAGTTGAGTGAGTTTCAAGAACGTGATAGTGGTTGGGCTCTGGAGAAAATTCTGAGTTTAATAGTTAATATTAATCATTACAATCCACTACATGCTGGATGCAGAATTGAGCTTCCAGCCGCTATTTTACATAAAAAAGCTGTGATAAACATAGACAATGAAGATAGCGCATGTTTCGCATGGGCTGTGACAGTGGCACTATTTCCAGCAATTCCACCTGCCAAATCCTACCGAATATCCTCCTATCCACATTATCGGTCTGTTTTAGATGTAGGAAGTATAACGTTTCCGACCACTCTAAAACAAATTCCGAAATTTGAGGTGGATAATGACATTTCAGTTAATGTCTTTACCATGGAGGAGGTAGAGGAGGAACATGATTGTAAAGCCAAAGTGAACATTGTACCGCTTCAGATAACAAAGATGAAACGTTCTAGGCATGTTAACCTCCTCCTCATCACGGATGACCAGGGAACTGCACACTTTCTTTGTATAAGAAATCTTCCAAGGTTGATAAGCAGCCAAATAAGTAAAAGAGAACACAGTGCTCATATTTGTGATCGGTAAGTAAGAATTATACTAGAGATATTAATATTTTATAAAAAAATACTAATAATATCAATAATTCATTTCAGCTGTTTACACTATTTCCGTACTGCAGATAAGCTACAGTCGCATGAGAGGGATTGTGTGCAGCTTAATGACAACCTGCACGTAATTCTACCAAGGAAAGCTGAAGACTGCTGGGTATCTTTTAAAAACCAGAAGAACAGTGAAAGAGTGCCGTTTGTCGTCTATGCAGACTTTGAATGTTTACTACAGAAAATTGACAATAGTAGTAATAGTAGTAAAAATAGTTACGATTATCAGAAACATGTACCTTTTAGTGTAGGGTATTATTTGAAAAGTGCTCGCGATGCGTCACTCTCATGTTATAATTCACATCGAGGTGCTAATTGCATCGAATGGTTCGTATGCGAGCTCGAGAGCATTGCACGCATCGTCAGCGAAAAATTGAAGACTGTAATACCGATGAATACTCTTAGTGATGTTGAAATTTCGCGGCACTACAGTGAACCTAATTGTCACATTTGTGGAAAACCGTTTCTTCCAAATCAAGTGCGTATTCGCGATCATGATCACCAAACTGGTAGATATAGAGGACCGGCTCATAATAATTGCAACTTAAACTTTAAAGACTCGCATGTTATTCCCGTAATATTCCATAATTTATCCGGCTATGATTCACATTTTCTTTTTGAGACGATCGTGAATACGTTTGAGGGATCGGTATATTTTCTGCCTGTAAATAAGGAAAAATACACTTCATTTAGTAAATATCTGCGAAAGTATAATATACAGCTAAGATTCATCGATTCGTTCAAATTTATGGCATCCAGTTTGGATAAATTGAGTTCATATCTGAATAGATCTCAGGCTGAAAAATTTAGAGTCACAATTTTCGGAATTAAGTATTGAACAGATTCAGCCTGCTTACGAGAAAAGGTATTTTTCCTTACGATTATGTGGATAACATTACTCGCTTGGAAGAAACGGTTTTACCTGCACGAGAGGTGTTCTACAATAGACTGTCCGATAGCGATATCACGGAAGAAGCATATAATCATGCCAAAGAGGTATGGACCAAATTCTCTGTGACAACACTCGGGGGAGTACAGCGATCTTTATTTGAAGACCGATGTCCTATTGTTGGCCGAATGTTTTCGAGAGTTTTCGCGATAGCTGCATGAAAAATTATAGTTTAGATCCCGCTCACTATTATACGCTTCCAGGCTTCACTTGGGACGCGATGCTCAAGCATACGGGAATCCGTCTGGAACTCTTCACCGCCATGTGGGACATGTTGCTTTTTATTGAACGCGGTATACGCGGTGGTTTGAGCCAGTGCTCCCACCGCTATGAGAGGGCCAACAATCCGGTACATGCGAAACTACGATCCGGCGGGAACCGTCGAAATACTTGATGTATTACGACGTTAATAATCTATATGGATGGGCAATGTGTCAACCGTTGCCTACCCACGGTTTCCAATGGATCGATGACGCTGCCAATCTCGACATCCTTAATGTGTCCGAGGATTCGTCCGAAGGCTATATTTTGGAGGTGGACTTGGAATATCCACGCGAGCTTCACGACAAACACTCCGATCTACCATTCTGCCCGGTGCGTGAGAAGCCGCTAGGTTCACACCAGGAGAAACTGCTCGCAACCGTCGACGATAAGACGCGTTATGTGATACACTACCGTGCTCTACAGCAGTGTATACGTAACGGTATCGTCTTAAAACGCATTTATCGCGGTTTAAAGTTCCGGCAGTCCACCTGGCTGAAGGCGTATATCGAATTAAATACACGCTTGCGGACAGCCTCGAAAAACGATTTCGAGAAGAATCTCTTCAAGCTAATGAACAATGCAGTATTTGGTAAGACTATGGAAAATGTTAGGAATAGAGTTGACGTGAGGCTCGTAACCAAGTGGGAGGGAAGATACGGGGCGGAAGCGTTGTTTTCCAAACCGAATTTTCACAGTCGTGCGATATTTAAAGAGAATTTAATTTGGTCGCTATTCAATTGTCGAAATTATCCGCGAAGTTTGATAAGCCCGTGTACGTAGGCATGAGCATTTTAGATATTTCAAAGATCTGTCTGTATGAATTCCATTACGATTATATGCTTCCTACATTCGGCAGTAAATGTAAAGCGATGTATACCGACACGGACAGTCTAGTGTACAGTATCGAGTGTGACGATGTTTACTCGGTCATGAAACGTGATCTGGTCAAATTCGACACCAGCGATTACCCTGCTGATAATCGGTACGGCTTACCTCGAGTCAATAAAAAAGTGCCTGGGCTAATGAAGGATGAGAACAATGGAAAGATCATGACCGAGTTCGTTGGATTGAGAGCGAAAATGTATACCTTTAAGGTGCAGGACTGTACGAAAATTACCAAAAAGGCTAAGGGGGTCAAAGGTTATGTTATCGATAGAAACATAACTTTTGACGACTACAAGGATTGTTTGGATAATTTCACCGTACAGTCCCGTAACCAAAATTTAATTCGTTCGAAATTGCACAAGGTGTTTTCCACTACTCAGCGAAAAATTGCTCTCAGTCCGTATGACGATAAACATCACATAACACCCGGTTCTGTAGCGACTCTACCTTGGGGACATTATAGGTTAAAAGAGTAGATTTTAATAGCTGTATTTATTGTATTATAATATATTACATAAATTATTATTATTATTATTATTATTATTACAAAACATTATTCTTATTTATCCACGAATTATGCGTTTTATCCATTCCTAACCATTTTACAAATACCTTATTCCCTTTCTTACGCAATATCTTCTCTACCAAGTATACATCAGGATTACCTGTTTTTAAAAGTTCATATTCATAAAATCCACCATGTATGTCTGTACCACGAGAATCTCTAAGTAGATACGTGGCAGGATTTGTCCTTTGCACTTTTGTAATTTGAAATATTTCAGTAGTCCAGTTCGGTGTGTAACCTTTAGCAAACGCATTTTTGTATTTACTGATTCGCACGAAATCACCAGCCTTGAACTTGGTACGTCCAACGATCTTAATGTTGCTATATACAGTAGCAAGCAGATGCTCAGCATGCTCAGGTTTCACGTCAACGGGCCGCATTCCTATAGTACGATGTCTTCGCGCGTTATAATCATCTACCAGCTGTTGCAGTATATTTCGCCATTTGTAACTACCGTCCAGTGTAAAACGTTTCCACATTTCGGTTTTTAACGTTCGATTCCAACGCTCGACTATTGACGCTTTTAACGTGCTGTACGTGGAGTAATGATTTATTCCACGTTTTTTCATGAGCAGTTGAAACTCGTTGTTGTAAAATTCTTTACCATTATCAGTTTGCAAATTTTTGGGACATCTTCCACTCTTTAAAATTTTTCCCATAGCTGTGGTCACTTCCTTACCACTTTTTGTCTTAAGCGCTACTGCCCAACCATACTTCGATAAGGTATCAATCACTGTCAGAATATAGTGATGACCAGTATCAACGTAATAACGCATATCAACAAGGTCAGCCTGCCAGAGATCATCGAAACCACGTATTATGACTTTTCGTCGTGGAAAATTTCTTCTCGCAGGGACATGTAACTCTTGCACCAGTTGTTTCTTTTCTTCACTCACGATTTTCCCTGATTCTCTTTTTACAACCTTTCCCCCAGGCACATATAATTTCTGTTTCTTTTTTTCACTCATGATTCTTTTTCTTTCGAAAGCAATCGATTATCATGAGTATAAAATGTATGATGCATCCTAAACATTCACTTTTTGGATCCATCATTAATCTTGCTGTTTGTTTGCAAAAGTTTTGACTCAATCTCCTGTATTTTTTTATTTATTCTTTCTTCAATTTTCTCCTCCAATTTAGCTAAACTGTGTTGCAAGAACTTTATATTCACAGCACATGTATTATTATCAGAATCAATAGTCAAATTTACTATTTTTTTATTATTCAAATCCAGTGCTCTTTTAGTCACATTTAATGTACCAATATTAAATTCTTTCCTTACGTTAAAACCACTACCAAATTTGTTAATTGACATATTGACGTGTGGTACGCAACTGAAGAAAATGTTTATAAACTGTACCCTTTTATAGAATAAGATCCTCTTCACGCAACTCTTCTATTATTGACTGTATTTCATTATGGTGGTTTGTATGACCTGCCGTGGTTGATGCAATTAAAAGTCGCAATCGATCAACTAATTCATTAGGATCGTTCCAATGTATATAGTTTGCAGGCTCATCAGTAACATGCATAAATCCACTACCAGCTATCACTCGTTGTGATGGCACTTTATTGTAAATTAGTGGTTGAATAATTTTCTTATACTTTGGACCCTTATTCCCTTGAACCTGTTGGTAACTATCATTTGCTCTTTTATATGATTTAGTTTGTTCAAGGATTTGCTTATATATGATCTTATCATCAATGGTGTAGAGCTTTCTATCAGGCTCTTTCATGAAGATTAATTCAAAAAGACCTCTCGTACCAATATAGCGCTTTTTATCAATTAAAATATCACCTTCATGACTAATATCAAATGTACATCTTCCCATCACATATTGGTTCCTTTCATCTAATGTAACTCCGAAACCGTGATCGATTTGATCTTTATTATCGAAAAGGAGCAACTGCATATAATGACGTGCAATACGTGGAAATGATCTCCAATCTATGGAATGATTTATTTGTTTTTTGAGCAATCCTAAGGTTTCCTGTCTTGATGTTGAATGTGATGATGCAGACTCTTGTCCAGGCTCTGAATGTAAAGAAGCAGATTCTTGTCCAGGCTCTGAATGTAATGATGTAGATTCTGGCATTGATTTAATTGGTAATACTGATTTATCAAAAGTAGATTTTTCATCATTATCATCATCATCATAGATCATCAATGATTTATTTGTAAGAGTGCCGTCATTTTTATGTAATTTCTTTTTTTTCTTGATAATATACTCATTAGGGGTTGAAGTATGATAACGCTTCCGCTTCTTATCATGATTTGTATCAATGTTTAAGTCATAAGATTCTTCATTGTTATTATCTGTTTGCATAACTAGTTTTTTCAGTGGATCAACTATTGGTTTAAAAGTTTCATTCAATCTACTTTCCACCATTGATCTTTCCAATTTCAGTGCACGGTGTTTTTCACGAATCACCTCACTCGTTTCAGCAATCTTCTTAAGTAGTGACTTTTCATCCATTTTTATTGTTTAACGAGTCAATGTACTAGTTCTATCGATCTTTATAGCTGTTCAATCAACTAGTTTAGCAGTTCAACCGACCGGTTCAGCGGTTCAACCGACCTGTTTAGCGGTTCAACCGACCTGTTTAGCGGTTCAACCGACCGGTTCAGCGGTTCAACCGACCTGTTCAGCGGTTCAACCGACCTGTTCAGCTGTTCGACCGACCGGTTCAGCGGTTCGACCGACCGGTTCAGCGGTTCAACCGACCTGTTCAGCTGTTCGATCGACCGGTTCAGCGGTTCAAATGACCGGTTCAGCGGTTCGACCGACCGGTTCAGCGGTTCGTCTGACCGGTTCAGCGGTTCGACCGACCGGTTCAGCGGTTCGACCAACCGGTTCAGCTGTTCAATCGACCAGTTCAGCGGTTTAATCGACCGGTTTAGCGGTTCGACCAACCTGTTTAGCGATTCAATTAACCCGTTTATCTCTATAACTGATTTGCTTAATAATGTATTTACACTGTTCAATGCTCTACGTTAGACTAACACTTTTCAGCACTGATATGATGCTTTATGCTATTCGATGGTTGCATATTCATCGAAACCCTTCCGATATCGACCATTTTGCATACCACTGTCCTTATCAATTACTAAAAATCCATAATCTTCCTGCCAACACTTTGAACACAATTCGCAAAATTTTTCAAATGTCATATCAGTGTTTACATGATCTTTGTAAACATGCTTCAAGTTAGTCCCATCCTGCTTAAAAATGATTATCATATTTGCATTGTCACGAATCAGATGTTTTGGGATCTTGGCATAGGTCTGACAAAGATAGAAGCAATCGATGCTCGAGTGCCGACCCATTGAAAAGTAGTCTCTTATATTGTCCTGCTTATCGCTTGCCACATCATCAAATATAAAGATTGAATTTGGTAATGCATCTGTCACACTTATAACCTCACTATTATTTGAAAATTGATGATAACCAATTTCCTCCATATCTGTCAATAGCTGTTCCAAGTAACGGTACTTCGGTTGCTGTAACGATTTCGAGTAAACGTACAGGTTGTCAAATCTTACACCGTGAGGACTCTCAATAAGACTTAGCAATACGTTTGTTTTCCCACAATTTGAGGGTCCGCAAACTATACAGCGTATAGTTGACGGTAGCAAAGTTCCATGACGTTTCATATCACTAACGGTGGCAATGTGATAATCGGTATTAGAGATATTGATACTTAATGGTTGCTTTACGAAATGCATTCTCGAACGACTGTGAGGTTAAATCTTAATTGCTAGAGCTATTTATAGGCATGAAATCAGAGAATTGAATCAGTTTTCATTATGCCTGCATTTGTGTTGGATGTTACAAGTTTGGAGGAGTTAAGCAGTGATCAATTGGAATACGTACCGAAAATTGTACTTTTAAAATACTTTTCACACAGTATTGACAGATATTGGAATAAATTACCCAAGCATATTCGTGCAGATCCTGAGGTTCAAAAATATCGCTATTGTTTACAACATTTCAATCTACCTAATACTACTCATGCGGATGGACTACCACCGTTGATAAAAGATTGTTATACATGTCGTGCATTGGATGTGGATCATTTCTCAATAAAACAATAAACAAACTACCGATTGAGCTTCATTTACCGGGATACAATTACTGTGGACCAGGAACTCGACTTCAAGAACGATTAGCACGCGGTGATCGAGGTGTGAACCAGCTGGACGAAGCCTGTCTGGAACACGATATCGCATATTCGCAATACAAAGACCTATCGCAGCGTCATCAAGCTGATAAAGTGCTCGCAAAACGTGCACGTAGACGTATCACAGCTGGTGACGCAACCTTGGGTGAGCGTGCTGCAGCAACAGCTGTCTGGGCGTCTATGAACGCAAAGCGTAAACTTGGTTTAGGATTACAAACAGATATGGTGAGGAAAGCAGCAGTGAGAAAAACTGGAAATAGTGCTGTAAAAAAACGTAAAATTCGAGTGCCTAAAAAACGGGGCGGCTTGTTGCCTCTGCTCCCACTGCTAGGTGCGGTGGGAGCACTAGCAGGTGGAGCATCAGGTATAGCGAAAGCTGTAAACGATGCCAAAGCTGCGAAAAAACAGTTGGAAGAAATGCAGCGTCACAATCGTATGATAGAAGCAACTGCAAGAGACGGACGGGGGCTGTATCTCGCACCGTACAAACGAAGCGGAGGAGGCGTAGCAAAAAAATCAATGTCAAAGAAGCGAACAAAAAAGTAACTGTACACGGTCTACCAAGATCTGGTGCTACAAGTAATATTCAATTATCTCACGTATGTCATGATATGCCAAATTTCCGTGGAGTCTTTATGCGTACAAGTCTACCACGAAACGGTCCATGGTCTAATGAATGTGCAATCGTTAACCTTGACGATTCTAATGGTCCAGGCACTCACTGGGTTGCCTACGTTAAATGCAATAATCTTGTAAAGTATTTCGATTCTTTCGGTAATCTGAAACCACCGACTGAACTTGTTCGGTACTTCGGTCCGCTTAGTACAATTTATTACAATCATGACCAATATCAGTCGTATGATACGAGCATTTGTGGTCAGTTGTGTGTTAAATTTCTAAGAGAACAGACAAAATGTCTTTAACATTTACGCTATCAGGACACGGTCATGTGTTGGAATCAAATTTTTTCCCTCCGATTAATCTAGACGACGGTCACTATGAACTGGGGCTCGTAGATTTTCAAAGTTTCTACTCGATCGCCAATGTAGATGAGACGAATAATAATTTTTACTTTGGTAAAAATAAACTAATAACCATACCTACAGGCTGTTATGAGTTGAGTGCGATAAATGAATACTTGCGTATGCGGATGGAGTTACCTTATGATGATAATGTTATTATTCTGCGCGCCAACAATAACACACTGAAAAGTGAAATAATGTGTAAATATTCTATTGATTTTACAAAAATTAATAATATTGGTTCTCTGCTAGGATTTTCGTCAGACCGCGTAATCCTACCAAACACTTGGGCTGAATCAGACGAGCCTGTGAACATTTTAAAAGTAAATATTCTACGTATCGAATGTAACATTACCGCTGGTGCATATACGAACGGTAGACCACGACATGTCATCCACGAATTTTTCCCAAGCGTTCCACCAGGCTATAAAATCTCGGAAACACCGAAGAACGTCATTTACTTGCCAGTCATTGCAAGGGTAATCGATCGTCTCACATTACGTATTCTCGATCAAGACAATCGTCCTGTAAATTTTGGAAAGGAGGAAATCACCATACGATTACACATTAGAAGATGTTGATTTATAAGAATACCGACGATTATAAACCAACATTACTCGATGAACCAATCAGTCA
>NW_027116925.1:0-93179 GCF_024137725.1 Prorops nasuta
ACTCCCTGACCCCAAATGATTTACCATATCACCTTTATAAGTACTCCCTGACACCAAGTGAGTTATCCTAGCCCCTTTATATGTACTCCCTGACCCCAAGTGAGTTACCCTAGTCCCATAAAAGTACTCCCTGACCCCATGTGAGTTACCTTAATCCCATAAAAGTGAGTTACCATAGCCCTTTTATAAGTACTCCCTGACCCCAAGTGAGTTATCCTAGCCCCTTTATATGTACTCTCTAACCGTAAGTGAGTTAATCTAACCCCTTTATTAGTACTCCCTGACCCCAAGTGAGTTACCATAGCCCCTTTATAAGTACTCCCTGACCCCAAGTGTGTTATCCTAGCCCAATTATATGTACTCCCCAGACTCCAAATGAGTTACCCTAGCCCATTTATAAGTACTCACTGACCCCAAGTGAGTATCCTAGCCTTTTTATATGTACTCTCTGAACGCAAGTGAGTTACCCTAGTCCCACAGTAGTACTCCCTGACCCCAAGTGAGTTACCATAGCCCCTTTATATGTACTCCCTGACCCCAAGTGAGTTACCCTAGCCCCTTTATAAGTACACCCTGGCCCCAAGTGAGCTATCCTGGTACCATATAAGTACTCCCCTGACCCCAAGTGAGTTACCCTAGTCCCATAGTAGTACTCCCTGACCCCAAGTGAGTTACCGTAGCTCCTTTATATGTACTCTATGACCGCAAGTGAATTACCCTAGTCCCATAGTAGTACTCACTGACCCCAAGAGAGTTACCCTAGCCCCTATATAAGTACTCCCTGACCCCAAGTGTGTTACCCTAGTCCCATAAAAGTACACCCTGACCCCAAGGTGAGTTACCTTAATCCCATAGAAGTACTTCCTGACCCTAAGTGAGTTACTATAGCCCTTTAATATGTACTCCCTGACCCCAAGTGAGTTATCCTAGCACCTTTATATGTACTCTCTACCCGCAAGTGAGTTAATCTAACCCCTTTATTAGTACTCACTGACCCCAAGTGTGATACCCTAGTCTCATATAAGTACTCCCTGACCCCAAGTGAGTTACCATAGCCCCCTTTACAAGTACTCCCTGACCCCAAGTGAGTTATCCTAGCCCCATTATATGTACTCTCTGACCGCAAGTGAGTTACCCTAGTCCCATAAAAGTACTCCCTGACCCCAAGTGAGTTACCCTAGTCCCATAGTAGTACTCCCTGACCCCAAGTGAGTTACCCTAGTCCCATATAAGTACTCCCTGACCCCAAGTGAGTTATCCTAGCCCCTTTATATGTACTCTCTGACCGCAAGTGAGTTATGCAAACCCCTTTATAAGTTCTCACTGATCCCAAGTGAGTTATCCTAGCCCCTTTATATGTACTCTCTGACCGCAAGTAAGTTACCCTAGTCCCATAAATGTACTCCCTGACCCCAAGTTAGTTATCCTAGCCCCTTTATATGTACTCTCTGAACCCAAGTGAGTTACCCTAGCCCCTTTATATGTACCTCTCTGGCGGCAAGTGAGTTACTCTAGTCTCACAGAAGTACTCCCTGACCCCAAGTGAGTTACCATAGCCCCTTTATAAGTACTCACTGACCCCTAGTGAGTTAACATAGCCCCTTTATATGTATTCCCTGACCCCAAGTGAGTTGCCATAGCCCCTTTATATGTACTCCCTGACCCCAAGTGAGTTACCCTGGTCCCATATAAGTACTCCCTGACCCCAAGTGAGGTTAACCTAGTCCGATATAAGTACTCCCTGACCCCAAGTGAGTTACCATATCACCTTTATAAATTCTCCTTGACCCCAAGTGTGTTATCCTAGCCCCTATATATGTACTCTCTGACCGCAAGTAAGTTACCCTAGTCCCATAGTAGTACTCCCTGACCCCAAGTGAGTTACCATAGCCCCTTTATATGTACTCCCTGACCCCAAGTGACTTACCCTAGCCCCTTTATAAGTACACCCTGGTCCCAAGTGAGTTAACCTGGTCCCATATAAGTACTCCCTGACCCCAAGTGAGTTACCCTAGTTCCATATAAGTACTCCCTGACCCCAAGTGAGTTACCATATCACCTTTATAAGTTTCTCCCTGAACCCAAGTGAGTTATCCTAGCCCCTTTATATGTACCCTCTGACCGCAAGTAAGGTACCCTAGTCCCATAAATGTACTCCCTGACCCCAAGTGAGTTACCATTGCCAATTTATAAGTGCTCCCTGACCCCAAGTGAGTTACCATAGCCCCTTTATATGTACTCCCTGACCCCAAGTGAGTTACCACTAGTCCCATAAAAGTACTCCCTGACCCCAAGTTAGTTACCATAGCACCTTTATATGTACTCCCTGACCCCAAGTGAGTTACCCTAGCCCCTTTATAAGTACACCCTGGCCCCAAGTGGGTTACCCTAGTCCCAAATAAGTACTCCCTGACCCCAAGTGAGTTATCCTAGCCCCTTTATATGTACTCTCTGGCCGCAAGTGAGTTACCCTGGTCCCATAGTAGTATTCCCTGACCCCAAGTGAGTTACCCTAGCCCCTTTATAAGTACACCCTGGCCCCAAGTGAATTACCCTGGTCCCATATAAGTACTCCCTGATCCCAAGTGAGTGTACCATATCACCTTTATAAATACTCCCTAACCCCAAGTGAGTTATCCTATCCCCTTTATAAGTACTCCCTGACCGCAAGTGAGTTACCCTGGTCCCATATAAGTACTCCCTGACCCCAAGTGAGTTACCATATCACCTTTATAAATACTCCCTAACCCCAAGTGAGTTATCCTATCCCCTTTATATGTACTCCCCTGACCCCAAGTGAGTTACCATAGACCCTTTATATGTACTCCCTGACCCCAAGTGAGTTACCCTAGCCTCTTTATAAGTACTCCCTGACCCCAAGTGAGTTACCCTAGTCCCATATAAGTACTCCCTGACCCCAAGTGAGTTACCATATCACCTTTATAAGTACACCCTGGCCCCATGTGAATTACCCTGGTCCCATATATGTACTCCCTGATCCCAAGTGAGTTACCATATCACCTTTATAAGTACTCCCTGACCCCAAGTGGAGTTATCCTATTCCCTTTATATGTACTCTCTGACCGCAAGTGAGTTACCCTGGTCCCATATAAGTACTCCCTGACCCCAAGTGAGTTACCCTAGCCCCTTTATAAGTACTCCCTGACCCAAGTGTGTTATCCTAGCCCCTTATATGTACTCCCAGATTCCACATGAGTTACCCTAGCCGCTTTATATGTACTCCCTGACCCCAAGTGAGTTACCCTAGCCCCTTTATAAGTACTCCCCTGACCCCAAGTGAGTTACCGTAGCCCCTTTATATGTACTCTCTGACCGCAAGTGAATTACCCTAGTCCCATAGTAGTACTCCCTGAGCCCAAGTGAGTTACCCTAGTCCCATATAAGTACTCCCTGACCCCAAGTGAGTTATCCTAGCCCCTTTATATGTACTCTCTGACCGCAAGTGAGTTATGCAAACCCCTTTATAAGTTCTCACTGATCCCAAGTGAGTTATCCTAGCCCCTTTATATGTACTCTCTGACCGCAAGTAAGTTACCCTAGGTCCCATAAATGTACTCCCTGACCCCAAGTTAGTTATCCTAGCCCCTTTATATGTACTCTCTGACAGCAAGTAAGTTACCCTAGTCCCATAGTAGTACTCCCTGACCCCAAGTGAGTTACCATAGGCCCCTTTATAAGTACTCCCCAACCCCAAGTGAGTTACCCTAGTCCCTTAGAAGTACTCTCTGACCGCAAGTGAGTTATCCTAGCCCCTTTATATGTACTCCCCAGACCCCAAGTGAGTTACCCTTGTCCCATAGAAGTACTTCCTGACCCCAAGTGAGTTACCATAGCCCACTTATAAGTACTCCCTGACCCCAAGTTAGTTATCCTAGCCCCTTTATATGTACTCTCTGACAGCAAGTAAGTTACCCCTAGTCCCATAGTAGTACTCCCTGACCCCAAGTGAGTTACCATAGCCCCTTTATAAGTACTCCCTAACCCCAAGTGAGTTACCCTAGTCCCATAGAAGTACTCTCTGACCGCAAGTGAGTTATCCTAGCCCCTTTATATGTACTCCCAGACCCCAAGTGAGTCACCCTTGTCCCATAGAAGTACTTCCTGACCCCAAGTGAGTTACCATAGCCCACTTATAGTACTCCCTGACCCCAAGTGAGTTATCCCAGCCCCTTTATATGTACTCCCTGACCCCAAGTGAGTTACCATAGCCCCTTTATATGTACTCTCTGGCGGCAAGTGAGTTGCCATAGCCCCTTTATATGTACTCCCTGACCCCAAGTGAGTTACCCTAGCCGCTTTATAAGTACTCCCTGACCCCAAGTGGAGTTATCCTATCCCCTTATAAGTACTCCCTGACCGCAAGTGAGTTATCCTAGCCCCCTTTATAAGTACACCCTGGCCCCACGTGAATTAACCTGGTCCCATATAAGTACTCCCTGATCCCCAGTGAGTTAACATATCACCTTTATAAGTACTCCCTGACCCCAAGTGAGTTATCCTATCCCCTTTATATGTACTCTCTGACCGCAAGTGAGTTACCCTGGTCCCATAGTAGTACTCCCTGACCTCACGTGAGTTACAATAGCCCCTTTATATGTACTCCCTGACCCCAAGTGAGTTACCCTAGCCCCTTTATAAGTACCCCTGACCCCAAGTGAGTTACCGTAGCCCTTTATATGTACTCTCTGACCGCAAGTGAATTACCCTAGTCCCATAGTAGTACTCACTGACCCCAAGAGAGTTACCCTAACCCCTATATAAGTACTCCCTGACCCCAATTGAGTTACCCTAGTCCCATAAAAGTACTCCCTGACCCCCAGTGAGTTACCTTAATCCCATAGAAGTACTTCCTGACCCTAAGTGAGTTACCATAGCCCTTATATAAGTACTCCCTGACCCCAAGTGAGTTACCATATCACCTTTATAAGCTCTCCTTGACCCCAAGTATGTTATCCTAGCCCCTATATATGTACTCTCTGACCGCAAGTAAGTTACCCTAGTCCCATAGTAGTACTCCCTGACCCCAAGTGAGTTACCATAGCCCCTTTATATGTACTCCCTGACCCCAAGTGACTTACCCAAGCCCCTTTATAAGTACACCCTGGTCCCAAGTGAGTTACCCTGGGCCCATATAAGTACTCCCTGACCCCAAGTGAGTTACCCTAGTCCGATATAAGTACTCCCTGACCCCAAGTGAGTTACCATATCAACTTTATAAGTTCTCTCTGACTCCAAGTGAGTAATCCAAGCCCCTTTATATGTACTCTCTGACCGCAAGTAAGTTACCCTAGTCCCATAGTAGTACTCCCTGACCCCAGGTGAGTTACCATAGCCCCTTTATAAGTACTCCCTGACCCCAAGTGAGTTACCCTAGACCCATAAAAGTACTCTCTGACCGCAAGTGAGTTACCCTGGTCCCATAGTAGTACTCCGTGACCCCAAGTGAGTTACCATAGACCCTTTATATGTACTCCCTGACCCCAAGTGAGTTACCATATCACCTTTATAAGTTCTCCCTGAACCCAAGTGAGTTATCCTAGCCCCTTTATATGTACCCTCTGACCGCAAGTAAGGTACCCTAGTCCCATAAATGTACTCCCTGACCTCAAGTGAGTTACCATTGCCCCTTTATAAGTGCTCCCTGACCCCAAGTGAGTTACCGTAGCCCCTTTATATGTACTCCCTGACCCCAAGTGAGTTACCCTAGTCCCATAAAAGTACTCCCTGACCCCAAGTTAGTTACCATAGCACCTTTATATGTACTCCCTGACCCCAAGTGAGTTACCCTAGCCCCTTTATAAGTACACCCTGGCCCCAAGTGGGTTACCCTAGTCCCATATAAGTACTCCCTGACCCCAAGTGAGTTAGCATATCACCTTTATAAGTTCTCCCTGACCGCAAGTGAGTTATCCTAGCCCCTTTATATGTACTCTCTGACCGCAAGTGAGTTACCCTGGTCCCATAGTAGTATTCCCTGACCCCAAGTGAGTTACCCTAGCCACTTTATAAGTACACCCTGGCCCCAAGTGGATTACCCTTTTTTTTTTTTTTTTTTTTTTTTTTTTTTTTTTTTTTCCGACGCTTTGCGAGGTAGGGGGAAACTTCTTTAAAGCCTTACGGCTTGTTAAGTACCTCCGGCGGGCCGATGTTTTGGCCAGAGGTTATGTGGGATTCTAACCCACCAAAACCCCCTACCTGCCCCCCTACCCGGTACCAAGCATAGCTTATAACATCAGGTAGGAGGGTATACGCTCTACTCTACGACCGTATGCGGTCATCCCAAGACAAACAAAAACCCCAGACTCTACCCCACCCCAGAGGAGAGAGCAGCAGACTCCTCAGCTCGGACTCTACTGTCCTTGGAGGTGAGGACCCTAACCGAGAAGCTGGAAAATGCATTCCAAGCTCTCGGCGTACTCGTAACATGGGACACAAGGGTCTCCACCTCCAACGAGGGCACACCTAAAGCATCACAGAGTTCTGCTCTTTCGCATTCCCACAGGGGACACCACAACAGCGTGTGCTCCGCCGTATCCGCGACCGGATTCGGGGAGCACCAGCAGTCGGGAGTCGCCCTGCGGCCCACCCTCGCGCGATGACTCATGAAACTACCATGCCCCAGGAGCATCTGGGAAACATGGTAGTTCAAGCTTCTACAATTAGCAGCCAGCCAGGACCGGATGTCCGGGATGAGGCGGTGGGTCCACCTACCCCGACCATCCGAGTCCCATGCTGCCTGCCATCTCTCTACTAAATTAGCCCTCGCCAATCTCCGCGCTTCGGCCACGCCAGCCGAGGAGCCACCCGCACGCGACGCACCGTACACCTCCCTGCGCTCCAAAGCTAAAAGATGGGCCGGTGGTATGCCCGAGATTACTAATAGCGCACAGGACGAAGCCGTACGACACGCGCGGGAAACCCTCAGCGCCATGACCCTCTGCGCGGAGATTAGGGACCTCGCAATGGTTGGGCGAGAGGCAGCCTCAGCCCAGCAAGGCGCCCCGTAAAGAAGAATGCTGTGCACTAAATTCGTGTACAACATCCTTCCCGAGGACCCCCGACCCACCCACGTTCGGCAATAAATTACTCAACGCCCACCCAGCCTTTTTGGCTTTTCCCACCATGCAATCAATGTGAAACTTGAAGGAAAGACGACGATCCAACCACACACCGAGGTATTTCGCCCGCGGGGAGACGGAAACCGTCTCGCCCCCGACCGAAAACCGCGGAGCCCGATCAGACCGCCTCCTAGAGAAGAAAACAGCCTCCGATTTGGAGACGTTCACCTCCAGGTTCCTCCCCTCAAGCCACAGAACGATACGCGACAAAGCCCTGTTAGCCTTCAACTGCAAGGACCCGACGCTTCCCGCAGACACACACAATGCCGTATCGTCCGCGTAACAAGTCAACGTGCAGCCCTCCGGGAGACTCAACCGCAGCAGACCGTCGAAACTAATGTTCCACAGGAGAGGTCCTAAGACCGATCCCTGCGGAACACCCGCCCCAACGCGCCACTGCCGTCCAGCGCACTCAATGACCCGGTCCCCCAGGTAACTGCGGACTATATCCACAATCACCCCCGGGACCGCGCCATTGGCGGCCAGGGCCTCCAAGATGGCCGCATGCGACACAGAATTGAACGCGTTCTTAATGTCGAGAAGGATTACGGCCACGCGTTTGCTCCGGTACACAGACCCCCGAAGGGCGATCCGAATAAAATTCTGGACAGCCGATACGGCATCCATGGTACTTCTACCAGGACGGAACCCGTATTGACCGTCCGCGAGAGGTGCGACCCCCCTCATAAACCTCCGTAAGACGAGCGACAACTACCCTCTCGAACAACTTCCCCACCACCGGTAGGAGAGATATGGGTCTGAAGCCCCCGATCCCTTTCGGGATTAGGACAACCCTCGCCCTCCTCCAGATAGCGGGAAAGTCGCCGAGTTCCAGGCAGCGGTTGAACAACCGGGCAAAATCAGCGGGGCAGCGCATTGCTGCAACCTTAACCACTTCCGGGAGAATGCCATCGACACCAGGGGCCCCCTTTGCAGGGGACCTCCCGGCAGCCATGACAATCTCTGTTTCCGTGATGAGATCAGACTCCAAGATCGGCCTGGTGTTACCGCGAAACACGAATGGAACGCCCCCAGGCCTCACTTGCGACGTCGAGAAAAGACTCTCAATCGCAACCACCGTCTCAGACTCCGTCAGACTAGCAGATGTCTGTCTCTTCAATCTCTTGTAGGCCACCCAGAAGGGGCGACCCCAAGGATCTGCCTCCACTTCATTCACCAGCGCCAACCATGCGGCCCGCTTCCTCTCGCGTATAGCGGAGGAGAAAGCGGTTCTCGCCGTCTTATAGGCTTCGCGCAAGTGAACTTCCGTATTGGCACCCCTCGACCTCGACCACCTCCTGCGGGCAGCATTCGCTGCCTTACGGAGACGGTCGAGGTCCTCACACCACCAATACGCTGCTTTCCAGCGCTTGGCAGTTCCGTGAGCCCTGGGCATAGAAGCGTCGGACGCCCCGACGAGTCTCCGGAGATAACCCTCCGGCGAGACGCCCGAGCCGTCACCGCCGACGTCCGCCCCGGCCCTCCCCCGCCCGGACGGAGGGGAAGCTGAGCTGCTCGAGGCTATTCCCCACGCAAATGCCAATTCGCATAAGAGTGGGTCGAACCTCGAGCGAACCCAGCGCACCCCCCGCTCCGGCGAGGCAGGGCCAGGACCCCCATCCGTGAGAATCCACTGGATGAAGCGGTGATCGCTCAGAGTCTCGTCATCGAGCACCTCCCAAGAGACTACTCTCGAGGCGATCGACGACGATACCCAGGTGAGATCTATTATACTACCACGGTCGCCTGAGACGAAGGTCGGAGAACGACCTCGGTTGAGCAATGTCAACCCGAGCTGACCGCCCCATTCCTCAACAAGCTCTCCACGTCGGTTAGTGCAACCGGATCCCCATGATGTCGACCACGAGTTGAAGTCTCCACCAATGAGGACCGGCACCCCATGCTCCCTGACACTCCCCGCCAAGTCCTCCAGGAAAGCCTCGAACTCCCCGATGGGGGCATTAGGGGTAAAGTAAACACTGTACACCCTAATGTCCCCAACGAGAGACGAACAAAACCCCCGACCGGACGAGACGGATGCCAGTTTGCACGAAGCACCGGGCAGCATAGCCGAATCCCCCCCGACATCCTCCAAGCCGGTGCTTGGGAAATTACTATTCCTATGCTGCTCTGAGACAAGGCAGACCGTGTACTCGCCAGAGTACGTGCAATGGACGGCCAAGTCCTGAGCAGATCGCGAACGATTGACATTGATCTGGAGACCCTTCATGTACGTCTCGATCCTCTCCACACCCCGATCGATCCGCACGCTGAAGAGCCCCCAGCGTGATCATGCGCAAGCCCCGAGTCCCTACAGGCGAGACAACAAGGAGAACCCCTACAACTGGCAGAGGCATGACCCCCCTCCCCGCATCTCCAACACAGCCCCGAACGGTCTGTGCTGAATTTGCAGCTACCCGAGGTGTGACCGAAGTGGTGACACCTCTTGCACCGCACGATACTGGTCGCAGGGCGAACCCTGCAGACCACCCACCCAACGCGAACGCGCCCAAGCCGCAACAACTTGCCAGCCACCTCGGGTGGCATGGAAGCGCCGACGGCCCAGGAGCCCCCACCAGTTCTTCGCGGCGCGGAGACTCTAACCCCGGCTGCCTCCTCGCCCAGTGCGGCCAGAAGGGCCGCACGCACATCCTCCCCGGACGAAACCCCATCGAGGTCCCGGATCTCCACCCTCTCCATCGGAGAGAGAGCAGAGACCGGAATCCCGTTACCCAACGCCTCCGCGACCGCCCCCGCGAGCGTGGACGCGGAGCCCCCTCCTTTGTTCAGCTCAATCAGGAGGTCTCCCCTGCGAGTCCTCCTGATCGACCTGACCTCAACCCCGACCTTACCGGGGTCCACCCTTTCCTTCAGCAACCTCATCGCCCCCCCATACCCATCCGACCCGCACGCTACGAGCACGGCCTGGGCACGGGGGCGACGAGGAGGTCCCCCAACCCTACCCGAATGAGGAGGACGGGATATCGGGGCCGGCCCCAAATCCCTCCTCCCCCTTCCCTTCCGCCCAGCCACGACCGACCATTGCACCCCCTCCTCCCGCGGAGGAGATGCCGTAGCCACTGGTGGCGGGCCAGCTGCCCCAGAGGCCCCCTCCTTCGGCGGAGAAGGCGTCCCCAGGGCAGCTCCCCTTTTCGCGCCCCTTTCCCTATTGCCGCTTCCACCCGACTTAATCGAAACCCCCCTCCCCCCTTTAGAAGTCGGTGGAAGCGGAAGCGACGTCTGCGTACCCTTATTCTTCAGCGCTGGCCGTTGCACCTCTTCTCGCGCTTCGTCCCGCTCCCTCGTCTCAAGAAGCACAGGGAAAAGTGACCCACAATCCTGGGTCGCAGCTCCCTGCACCTCCTGCACAGCGGAGACGACGAGATCCCGCAGGTCCCTCACTTTTCCCTGGATGCTCCTCTTGACGCCCTTTCTCCCGTCCGTGAGTCCAAGAAGCTCCGTCATTGCTACTGACATACGCTGGATGAGCGTATGCAGTTCCTGCGCACTTCTGTCACGGGCCTCCAGGCGCAGCCGCACCTCCTCCAAGTCCATGGCTCTGGAGCCCGATCCTGCGCTAACGCCGTTACCTGTAGGGGAAGAATAAGAAGAAGTTTGGTTTTCCATAAATTAATAAATAATCACCAGCATGCGGAGCGTCTCCGAACGCGCCGCCTCAGGAAGTGGAGGGGTGATCACCATGATGCCTACCTCCATCAGACACCATGGCTTGGGGCTCAAGCCCGGGGACAAACATCCAGGCCGCCTTACACCTTCTTCCATCACTGGCATTCCGCATACCTCCGTGGGAGGACGGTGCGTAGACACCGGGATCCGACACGAGCACGACCTTACTGGAATCATCCACACATCCCTTTCGGGCAGTGTCAACACAGAGGCCGTACCCGTGTCCCCTGAAATGGGTGAAATGAGAAAAGTGATGTTATGGGGCCCTCGTCCGGAATCCGTACGACGGCAGATGACACATGAGAATGAAATGAGGCGAGGGTGAGAATACCATTTTGGTTCGCGACTGCTTATTCGTCCGTATGAAACGGCTTATTTCGCAGCTAACCGGCATATCTGCCGGCCGTCCCCCTATCCACCACCCGGGGACGCGCCTGGTAGCGTGGTAAACCGCCCCAGGAAGTGGATTACCCTGGTCCCATATAAGTACTCCCTGATCCCAAGTGAGTTACCATATCACCTTTATAAATACTCCCTAACCCCAAGTGAGTTATCCTATCCCCTTTATATGTACTCTCTGACCGCAAGAAGCTTACCCTAGTCCCATAGTAGTACTCCCTGACACCAAGTGAGTTACAATAGACCCTTTATATGTACTCCCTGACCCCAAGTGAGTTACCATAGACCCTTTATATGTACTCCCTGACCCCAAGTGAGTTACCCTAGCCCCTTTATAAGTACTCCCTGACCCCAAGTGAGTTACCCTAGTCCCATATAAGTACTCCCTGACCCCAAGTGAGTTACCATATCACCTTTATAAGTTCTCCCTGACCCCAAGTGAGTTATCCTAGCCCCTTTATATGTACTCTCTGACCGCAAGTGAGTTACCCTGGTCCCATAGTAGTACTCCCTGACCCCAAGTGAGTTACCCTAGCCCCTTTATAAGTACACCCTGGCCCCACGTGAATTACCCTGGTCCCATATAAGTACTCCCTGATCCCAAGTGAGTTAACATATCACCTTTATAAGTACTCCCTGACCCCAAGTGAGTTATCCTATCCCCTTTATATGTACTCTCTGACCGCAAGTGAGTTACCCTGGTCCCATAGTAGTACTCCCTGACCTCAAGTGAGTTACAATAGCCCCTTTATATGTACTCCCTGACCCCAAGTGAGTTACCCTAGCCCCTTTATAAGTACTCCCTGACCCCAAGTGAGTTACCGTAGCCCCTTTATATGTACTCTCTGACCGCAAGTGAATTACCCTTGTCCCATATTAGTACTCACTGACCCCAAGAGAGTTACCCTAACCCCTATATAAGTACTCCCTGACCCCAAGTGAGTTACCCTAGTCCCATAAAAGTACTCCCTGACCCCCAGTGAGTTACCTTAATCCCATAGAAGTACTTCCTGACCCTAAGTGAGTTACCATAGCCCTTTTATAAGTACTCCCTGACCCCAAGTGAGTTATCCTAGCCCCTTATATGTAATCTCTAACCGCAAGTGAGTTAATCTAACCCCTTTATTAGTACTCCCTGACCCCAAGTGTGTTACCCTAGTCTCATATAAGTACTCCCTGACCCCAAGTGAGTTACCATAGCCCCTTTACAAGTACTCCCTGACCCCAAGTGAGTTATCCTAGCCCCATTATATGTACTCTCTGACCGTAAGTGAGTTACCCTAGTCCCATAAAAGTACTCCCTGACCCCAAGTGAGTTACCCTAGTCCCATAGTAGTACTCCCTGAGCCCAAGTGAGTTACCCTAGTCCCATATAAGTACTCCCTGACTCCAAGTGAGTTATCCTAGCCCCTTTATATGTACTCTCTGACCGCAAGTGAGTTATGCAAACCCCTTTATAAGTTCTAGCCCCTTTATATGTACTCTCTGACCGCAAGTAAGTTACCCTAGTCCTATAGTAGTACTCCCTGACCCCAAGTGAGTTACCCTAGCCCCTATATAAGTACTCCCTGACCCCAAGTGATTACCCTAGTCTCTTAAAAGTACACCCCGACCCCAAGTGAGTTACCCTAGTCCCATAGAAGTACTCTCTGACCGCAAGTGAGTTATCCTAGCCCCTTTATATGTACTCCCAGACCCCAAGTGAGTTACCCTAGTCCCATAGAAGTACTTCCTGACCCCAAGTGAGTTACCATAGCCCACTTATAAGTACTCCCTGACCCCAAGTGAGTTATCCCAGCCCTTTTATATGTACTCTCTGATCGAAGTGAGTTAATCTAACCCCTTTATTAGTACTCCCTGACCCCAAGTGTTTTACCCTATTCTCATATAAGTACTCCCTGACCCCAAGTGAGTTACCATATCACCTTTATAAGTTCTCCCTGACCCCAAGTGAGTTACCATTGCCCCTTTATAAGTGCTCCCTGACCCCAAGTGAGTTACCATAGCCCCTTTATATGTACTCCCTGACCCCAAGTGAGT
This sequence comes from Prorops nasuta, assembly GCF_024137725.1. Lineage (NCBI taxonomy): Eukaryota > Metazoa > Arthropoda > Insecta > Hymenoptera > Bethylidae > Prorops > Prorops nasuta. The sequence goes on from NW_027116925.1 coordinate 13,266, forward strand.
TACCCTAGTCCCATAAAAGTACTCCCTGACCCTAAGTGAGTTACCATAGCCCTTTTATAAGTACTCCCAGACCCCAAGTGAGTTATTCTAACCCCTTTATATGTACTTTCTAACCGTAAGTGAGTTAATCTAACCCCTTTATTAGTACTCCCTGACCCCAAGTGAGTTACCATAGCCCCTTTATAAGTACTCCCTGACCCCAAGTGTGTTATCCTAGCCCCTTTATATGTACTCCCAGACTCCAAATGAGTTACCCTAGCCCATTTATAAGTACTCACTGACCCCAAGTGAGTTACCGTAGCTCCTTTATATGTACTCTATGACCGCAAGTGAATTACCCTAGTCCCATAGTAGTACTCACTGACCCCAAGAGAGTTACCCTAGCCCCTATATAAGTACTCCCTGACCCCAAGTGAGTTACCCTAGTCCATAAAAGTACTCCCTGGCCCCAAGTGAGTTACCATAGCCCTTTAATTAGTACACCCTGGCCCCAAGTGAGTTACCCTGGTCCCATATATGTACTCACAGACACCAAGTGAGTTACCCTAGTCCCATATAAGTACTCCTTGAACCAAAGTGAGTTATCCTAGCCCCTTTATAAGTACTCCCTGACCCCAAATGAGTTACCATATCACCTTTATAAGTACTCCCTGACACCAAGTGAGTTTTCCTAGCCCCTTTATATGTACTCTCTGACCACAAGTGAGTTACCCTATACCATAGTATTACTCCCTGACCCCAAGTGAGTTACCCTAGTCACATAGAAGTACTACCTGACGCCCAAGTGAGTAGCCCTAGTTCCATAGAAGTACTCCCAGACCCCATGTGTGTTACCCTAGTCCCATATAAGTACTCCCTGACCCCAAATGTGTTGTCCTAGCCCCTTCATATGAACTGTCTGACCGCAAGTGAGTTACCCTAGTCCCATATAAGTACTCCCTGACCCCAAGTGAGTTACCATATCACCTTTATAAGTACTCCCTGACCCAAGTGAGTTATCCTGGCCCCATAAAAGTACTCCCCGACCCCAAGTGAGTTACCCTAGTCACATAGAAGTACTACCTGACGCCCAAGTGAGTAGCCCTAGTTCCATAGAAGTACTCCCAGACCCCATGTGTGTTACCCTAGTCCCATATAAGTACTCCCTGACCCCAAATGTGTTGTCCTAGCCCCTTCATATGAACTGTCTGACCGCAAGTGAGTTACCCTAGTCCCATATAAGTACTCCCTGACCCCAAATGAGTTACCATATCACCTTTATAAGTTCTCCCTGACCCCAAGTGAGTTATCCTAGCCCCTTTATATGTACTCTCTGACCGCAAGTGAGTTACCCTGGTCCCATAGTAGTACTCCCTGACCCCAAGTGAGTTACCCTAGCCCCTTTATAAGTACACCCTGGCCCCAAGTGAATTACCCTGGTCCCATATAAGTACTCCCTGATCCCAAGTGAGTTACCATATCACCTTTATAAGTACTCCCTGACCCCAAGTGAGTTATCCTATCCCCTTTATATGTACTCCCTGACCCCAAGTGAGTTACCATAGCCCCTTTATATGTACTCTCTGGCGGCAAGTGAGTTACTCTAGTCCCATAGTAGTACTCCCTGACCCCAAGTGAGTTACCCTAGCCCCTTTATAAGTACACCCTGGTCCCAAGTGAGTTACCCTGGTCCCATATAAGTACTCCCTGACCCCAAGTGAGTTACCCTAGTCCCATATAAGTACTCCCTGACCCCAAGTGAGTTACCATATCACCTTTATAAGTACTCCCTGACCTCAAGTGAGTTATCCTAGCCCCTTTATATGTACTCTCTGACCGCAAGTGAGTTACCCTGGTCCCATAGAAGTACTCTCTGACCGCAAGTGAGTTATCCTAGTCCCTTTATATGTACTCCCTGGTCCCAAGTGAGTGACCCTGGTCCCATATAAGTACTCCCTGACCCCAAGTGAGTTATCCCAGCCCCTTTATATGTACTCTCTGACCGAAGTGAGTTAATCTAACCCCTTTATAAGTTCTCCCTGACCTCAAGTGAGTTATCCTAGCCCCTTTATATGTACTCACTGACCGCAAGTGAGTTACCCTGGTCCCATAGTAGTACTCCCTGACCCCAAGTGAGTTACCATAGCCCCTTTATAAATACTCCCTGACCCCAAGGGAGTTACCCTATCCCCTTTAAAAGTACACCCTGGCCCAAAGTGAGTTACCCTGGTCCCATATAAGTACTCCCTTACCCCAAGTGAGTTACCTAGCCTTTTTATATGTACTCCCTGACCCCAAGTGAGTTACCATAGCCCCTTTATATGTACTCCCTGACCCCAAGTGAGTTACCCTAGCCACTTTATAAGTACACCCTGGCCCCAAGTGAGTTACCCTGGTCCCATATAAGTACTCCCTGACCCCAAGTGAGTTACCCTAGTCCCATAGTAGTACTCCCTGACCCCAAGTGAGTTACCGTATCTCCTTTATATGTACTCTATGACCGCAAGTGAATTACCCTAGTCCCATAGTTGTACTCACTGACCCCAAGAGAGTTACCCTAGCCCCTATATAAGTACTCCCTGACCCCAAGTGAGTTACCCTAGTCCCATAAAAGTACACCCAGACCCCAAGTGAGTTACCTTAATCCCATAGAAGTACTTCCTGACCCTAAGTGAGTTACTATAGCCCTTTAATATGTACTCCCTGACCCAAGTGAGTTATCCTAGCACCTTTACATGTACTCTCTAACCGCAAGTGAGTTAATCTAACCCCTTTATTAGTACTCCCTGACCCCAAGTGTGATACCCTAGTCTCATATAAGTACTCCCTGACCCCAAGTGAGTTACCATAGCCCCTTTATAAGTACTCACTGACCCCAAGTGAGTTAACATAGCCCCTTTATATGTATTCCCTGACCCCAAGTGAGTTGCCATAGCCCCTTTATATGTACTCCCTGACCCCAAGTGAGTTACCCTGGTCCCATATAAGTACTCCCTGTCCCCAAGTGAGTTAACCTAGTCCGATATAAGTACTCCCTGACCCCAAGTGAGTTACCATATCACCTTTATATGTTCTCCTTGACCCCAAGTGTGTTATCCTAGCCCCTATATATGTACTCTCTGACCGCAAGTAAGTTACCCTAGTCCCATAGTAGTACTCCCTGACCCCAAGTGAGTTACCATAGCCCCTTTATATGTACTCCCTGACCCCAAGTGACTTACCCTAGCCCCTTTATAAGTACACCCTGGTCCCAAGTGAGTTAACCTGGTCCCATATAAGTACTCCCTGACCCCAAGTGAGTTACCCTAGTTCCATATAAGTACTCCCTGACCCCAAGTGAGTTACCCTAGTCCCATAAAAGTACACCCTGACCCCAAGTGAGTTACCTTAATCCCATAGAAGTACTTCCTGACCCTAAGTGAGTTACTACAGCCCTTTAATATGTACTCCCTGACCCCAAGTGAGTTATCCTAGCACCTTTATATGTACTCTCTAACCGCAAGTGAGTTAATCTAACCCCTTTATTAGTACTCCCTGACCCCAAGTGTGATACCCTAGTCTCATATAAGTTCTCCCTGACCCCAAGTGAGTTACCATTGCCCCTTTATAAGTGCTCCCTGACCCCAAGTGAGTTACCATAGCCCCTTTATATGTACTCCCTGACCCCAAGTGAGTTACCCTAGTCCCATAAAAGTACTCCCTGACCCTAAGTGAGTTACCATAGCCCTTTTATAAGTACTCCCAGACCCCAAGTGAGTTATTCTAACCCCTTTATATGTACTTTCTAACCGTAAGTGAGTTAATCTAACCCCTTTATTAGTACTCCCTGACCCCAAGTGAGTTACCATAGCCCCTTTATAAGTACTCCCTGACCCCAAGTGTGTTATCCTAGCCCCTTTATATGTACTCCCAGACTCCAAATGAGTTACCCTAGCCCATTTATAAGTACTCACTGACCCCAAGTGAGTTACCGTAGCTCCTTTATATGTACTCTATGACCGCAAGTGAATTACCCTAGTCCCATAGTAGTACTCACTGACCCCAAGAGAGTTACCCTAGCCCCTATATAAGTACTCCCTGACCCCAAGTGAGTTACCCTAGTCCATAAAAGTACTCCCTGGCCCCAAGTGAGTTACCATAGCCCTTTAATTAGTACACCCTGGCCCCAAGTGAGTTACCCTGGTCCCATATATGTACTCACAGACACCAAGTGAGTTACCCTAGTCCCATATAAGTACTCCTTGAACCAAAGTGAGTTATCCTAGCCCCTTTATAAGTACTCCCTGACCCCAAATGAGTTACCATATCACCTTTATAAGTACTCCCTGACACCAAGTGAGTTTTCCTAGCCCCTTTATATGTACTCTCTGACCACAAGTGAGTTACCCTATACCATAGTATTACTCCCTGACCCCAAGTGAGTTACCCTAGTCACATAGAAGTACTACCTGACGCCCAAGTGAATAGCCCTAGTTCCATAGAAGTACTCCCAGACCCCATGTGTGTTACCCTAGTCCCATATAAGTACTCCCTGACCCCAAATGTGTTGTCCTAGCCCCTTCATATGAACTGTCTGACCGCAAGTGAGTTACCCTAGTCCCATATAAGTACTCCCTGACCCCAAGTGAGTTACCATATCACCTTTATAAGTACTCCCTGACCCAAGTGAGTTATCCTGGCCCCATAAAAGTACTCCCCGACCCCAAGTGAGTTACCCTAGTCACATAGAAGTACTACCTGACGCCCAAGTGAGTAGCCCTAGTTCCATAGAAGTACTCCCAGACCCCATGTGTGTTACCCTAGTCCCATATAAGTACTCCCTGACCCCAAATGTGTTGTCCTAGCCCCTTCATATGAACTGTCTGACCGCAAGTGAGTTACCCTAGTCCCATATAAGTACTCCCTGACCCCAAATGAGTTACCATATCACCTTTATAAGTTCTCCCTGACCCCAAGTGAGTTATCCTAGCCCCTTTATATGTACTCTCTGACCGCAAGTGAGTTACCCTGGTCCCATAGTAGTACTCCCTGACCCCAAGTGAGTTACCCTAGCCCCTTTATAAGTACACCCTGGCCCCAAGTGAATTACCCTGGTCCCATATAAGTACTCCCTGATCCCAAGTGAGTTACCATATCACCTTTATAAGTACTCCCTGACCCCAAGTGAGTTATCCTATCCCCTTTATATGTACTCCCTGACCCCAAGTGAGTTACCATAGCCCCTTTATATGTACTCTCTGGCGGCAAGTGAGTTACTCTAGTCCCATAGTAGTACTCCCTGACCCCAAGTGAGTTACCCTAGCCCCTTTATAAGTACACCCTGGTCCCAAGTGAGTTACCCTGGTCCCATATAAGTACTCCCTGACCCCAAGTGAGTTACCCTAGTCCCATATAAGTACTCCCTGACCCCAAGTGAGTTACCATATCACCTTTATAAGTACTCCCTGACCTCAAGTGAGTTATCCTAGCCCCTTTATATGTACTCTCTGACCGCAAGTGAGTTACCCTGGTCCCATAGAAGTACTCTCTGACCGCAAGTGAGTTATCCTAGTCCCTTTATATGTACTCCCTGGTCCCAAGTGAGTGACCCTGGTCCCATATAAGTACTCCCTGACCCCAAGTGAGTTATCCCAGCCCCTTTATATGTACTCTCTGACCGAAGTGAGTTAATCTAACCCCTTTATAAGTTCTCCCTGACCTCAAGTGAGTTATCCTAGCCCCTTTATATGTACTCACTGACCGCAAGTGAGTTACCCTGGTCCCATAGTAGTACTCCCTGACCCCAAGTGAGTTACCATAGCCCCTTTATAAATACTCCCTGACCCCAAGGGAGTTACCCTATCCCCTTTAAAAGTACACCCTGGCCCAAAGTGAGTTACCCTGGTCCCATATAAGTACTCCCTTACCCCAAGTGAGTTACCTAGCCTTTTTATATGTACTCCCTGACCCCAAGTGAGTTACCATAGCCCCTTTATATGTACTCCCTGACCCCAAGTGAGTTACCCTAGCCACTTTATAAGTACACCCTGGCCCCAAGTGAGTTACCCTGGTCCCATATAAGTACTCCCTGACCCCAAGTGAGTTACCCTAGTCCCATAGTAGTACTCCCTGACCCCAAGTGAGTTACCGTATCTCCTTTATATGTACTCTATGACCGCAAGTGAATTACCCTAGTCCCATAGTTGTACTCACTGACCCCAAGAGAGTTACCCTAGCCCCTATATAAGTACTCCCTGACCCCAAGTGAGTTACCCTAGTCCCATAAAAGTACACCCTGACCCCAAGTGAGTTACCTTAATCCCATAGAAGTACTTCCTGACCCTAAGTGAGTTACTATAGCCCTTTAATATGTACTCCCTGACCCAAGTGAGTTATCCTAGCACCTTTACATGTACTCTCTAACCGCAAGTGAGTTAATCTAACCCCTTTATTAGTACTCCCTGACCCCAAGTGTGATACCCTAGTCTCATATAAGTACTCCCTGACCCCAAGTGAGTTACCATAGCCCCTTTATAAGTACTCACTGACCCCAAGTGAGTTAACATAGCCCCTTTATATGTATTCCCTGACCCCAAGTGAGTTGCCATAGCCCCTTTATATGTACTCCCTGACCCCAAGTGAGTTACCCTGGTCCCATATAAGTACTCCCTGTCCCCAAGTGAGTTAACCTAGTCCGATATAAGTACTCCCTGACCCCAAGTGAGTTACCATATCACCTTTATAAGTTCTCCTTGACCCCAAGTGTGTTATCCTAGCCCCTATATATGTACTCTCTGACCGCAAGTAAGTTACCCTAGTCCCATAGTAGTACTCCCTGACCCCAAGTGAGTTACCATAGCCCCTTTATATGTACTCCCTGACCCCAAGTGACTTACCCTAGCCCCTTTATAAGTACACCCTGGTCCCAAGTGAGTTAACCTGGTCCCATATAAGTACTCCCTGACCCCAAGTGAGTTACCCTAGTTCCATATAAGTACTCCCTGACCCCAAGTGAGTTACCCTAGTCCCATAAAAGTACACCCTGACCCCAAGTGAGTTACCTTAATCCCATAGAAGTACTTCCTGACCCTAAGTGAGTTACTACAGCCCTTTAATATGTACTCCCTGACCCCAAGTGAGTTATCCTAGCACCTTTATATGTACTCTCTAACCGCAAGTGAGTTAATCTAACCCCTTTATTAGTACTCCCTGACCCCAAGTGTGATACCCTAGTCTCATATAAGTACTCCCTGACCCCAAGTGAGTTACCATAGCCCCTTTACAAGTACTCCCTGACCCCAAGTGAGTTATCCTAGCCCCATTATATGTACTCTCTGACCGCAAGTGAGTTACCCTAGTCCCATAAAAGTACACCCTGACCCCAAGTGAGTTACCTTAATCCCATAGAAGTACTTCCTGACCCTAAGTGAGTTACTATAGCCCTTTAATATGTACTCCCTGACCCCAAGTGAGTTATCCTAGCACCTTTATATGTACTCTCTAACCGCAAGTGAGTTAATCTAACCCCTTTATTAGTACTCCCTGACCCCAAGTGTGATACCCTAGTCTCATATAAGTACTCCCTGACCCCAAGTGAGTTACCATAGCCCCTTTACAAGTACTCCCTGACCCCAAGTGAGTTATCCTAGCCCCATTATATGTACTCTCTGACCGCAAGTGAGTTACCCTAGTCCATAAAAGTACTCCCTGGCCCCAAGTGAGTTACCATAGCCCTTTAATTAGTACACCCTGGCCCCAAGTGAGTTACCCTGGTCCCATATATGTACTCACAGACACCAAGTGAGTTACCCTAGTCCCATATAAGTACTCCTTGAGCCAAAGTGAGTTTCCCTAGCCCCTTTATAAGTACTCCCTGACCCCAAATGATTTACCATATCACCTTTATAAGTACTCCCTGACACCAAGTGAGTTATCCTAGCCCCTTTATATGTACTCCCTGACCCCAAGTGAGTTACCCTAGTCCCATAAAAGTACTCCCTAACCCCATGTGAGTTACCTTAATCCCATAAAAGTACTTCCTGACCCTAAGTGAGTTACCATAGCCCTTTTATAAGTACTCCCTGACCCCAAGTGAGTTATCCTAGCCCCTTTATATGTACTCTCTAACCGTAAGTGAGTTAATCTAACCCCTTTATTAGTACTCCCTGACCCCAAGTGAGTTACCATAGCCCCTTTATAAGTACTCCCTGACCCCAAGTGTGTTATCCTAGCCCATTTATATGTACTCCCAGACTCCAAATGAGTTACCCTAGCCCATTTATAAGTACTCACTGACCCCAAGTGAGTTATCCTAGCCTTTTTATATGTACTCTCTGAACGCAAGTGAGTTACCCTAGTCCCACAGTAGTACTCCCTGACCCCAAGTGAGTTACCATAGCCCCTTTATATGTACTCCCTGACCCCAAGTGAGTTACCCTAGCCCCTTTATAAGTACACCCTGGCCCCAAGTGAGCTACCCTGGTACCATATAAGTACTCCCTGACCCCAAGTGAGTTACCCTAGTCCCATAGTAGTACTCCCTGACCCCAAGTGAGTTACCGTAGCTCCTTTATATGTACTCTATGACCGCAAGTGAATTACCCTAGTCCCATAGTAGTACTCACTGACCCCAAGAGAGTTACCCTAGCCCCTATATAAGTACTCCCTGACCCCAAGTGTGTTACCCTAGTCCCATAAAAGTACACCCTGACCCCAAGTGAGTTACCTTAATCCCATAGAAGTACTTCCTGACCCTAAGTGAGTTACTATAGCCCTTTAATATGTACTCCCTGACCCCAAGTGAGTTATCCTAGCACCTTTATATGTACTCTCTACCCGCAAGTGAGTTAATCTAACCCCTTTATTAGTACTCACTGACCCCAAGTGTGATACCCTAGTCTCATATAAGTACTCCCTGACCCCAAGTGAGTTACCATAGCCCCTTTACAAGTACTCCCTGACCCCAAGTGAGTTATCCTAGCCCCATTATATGTACTCTCTGACCGCAAGTGAGTTACCCTAGTCCCATAAAAGTACTCCCTGACCCCAAGTGAGTTACCCTAGTCCCATAGTAGTACTCCCTGACCCCAAGTGAGTTACCCTAGTCCCATATAAGTACTCCCTGACCCCAAGTGAGTTATCCTAGCCCCTTTATATGTACTCTCTGACCGCAAGTGAGTTATGCAAACCCCTTTATAAGTTCTCACTGATCCCAAGTGAGTTATCCTAGCCCCTTTATATGTACTCTCTGACCGCAAGTAAGTTACCCTAGTCCCATAAATGTACTCCCTGACCCCAAGTTAGTTATCCTAGCCCCTTTATATGTACTTTCTGACCCCAAGTGAGTTACCCTAGCCCCTTTATATGTACTCTCTGGCGGCAAGTGAGTTACTCTAGTCTCACAGAAGTACTCCCTGACTCCAAGTGAGTTACCATAGCCCCTTTATAAGTACTCACTGACCCCTAGTGAGTTAACATAGCCCCTTTATATGTATTCCCTGACCCCAAGTGAGTTGCCATATCCCCTTTATATGTACTCCCTGACCCCAAGTGAGTTACCCTGGTCCCATATAAGTACTCCCTGACCCCAAGTGAGTTAACCTAGTCCGATATAAGTACTCCCTGACCCCAAGTGAGTTACCATATCACCTTTATAAATTCTCCTTGACCCCAAGTGTGTTATCCTAGCCCCTATATATGTACTCTCTGACCGCAAGTGAGTTACCCTAGTCCCACAGTAGTACTCCCTGACCCCAAGTGAGTTACCATAGCCCCTTTATATGTACTCCCTGACCACAAGTGAGTTACCCTAGCCCCTTTATAAGTACACCCTGGCCCCAAGTGAGCTACCCTGGTACCATATAAGTACTCCCTGACCCCAAGTGAGTTACCCTAGTCCCATAGTAGTACTCCCTGACCCCAAGTGAGTTACCGTAGCTCCTTTATATGTACTCTATGACCGCAAGTGAATTACCCTAGTCCCATAGTAGTACTCACTGACCCCAAGAGAGTTACCCTAGCCCCTATATAAGTACTCCCTGACCCCAAGTGTGTTACCCTAGTCCCATAAAAGTACACCCTGACCCCAAGTGAGTTACCTTAATCCCATAGAAGTACTTCCTGACCCTAAGTGAGTTACTATAGCCCTTTAATATGTACTCCCTGACCCCAAGTGAGTTATCCTAGCACCTTTATATGTACTCTCTACCCGCAAGTGAGTTAATCTAACCCCTTTATTAGTACTCACTGACCCCAAGTGTGATACCCTAGTCTCATATAAGTACTCCCTGACCCCAAGTGAGTTACCATAGCCCCTTTACAAGTACTCCCTGACCCCAAGTGAGTTATCCTAGCCCCATTATATGTACTCTCTGACCGCAAGTGAGTTACCCTAGTCCCATAAAAGTACTCCCTGACCCCAAGTGAGTTACCCTAGTCCCATAGTAGTACTCCCTGACCCCAAGTGAGTTACCCTAGTCCCATATAAGTACTCCCTGACCCCAAGTGAGTTATCCTAGCCCCTTTATATGTACTCTCTGACCGCAAGTGAGTTATGCAAACCCCTTTATAAGTTCTCACTGATCCCAAGTGAGTTATCCTAGCCCCTTTATATGTACTTTCTGACCCCAAGTGAGTTACCCTAGCCCCTTTATATGTACTCTCTGGCGGCAAGTGAGTTACTCTAGTCTCACAGAAGTACTCCCTGACCCCAAATGAGTTACCATAGCCCCTTTATAAGTACTCACTGACCCCTAGTGAGTTAACATAGCCCCTTTATATGTATTCCCTGACACCAAGTGAGTTGCCATAGCCCCTTTATATGTACTCCATGACCCCAAGTGAGTTACCCTGGTCCCATATAAGTACTCCCTGACCCCAAGTGAGTTAACCTAGTCCGATATAAGTACTCCCTGACCCCAAGTGAGTTACCATATCACCTTTATAAATTCTCCTTGACCCCAAGTGTGTTATCCTAGCCCCTATATATGTACTCTCTGACCGCAAGTAAGTTACCCTAGTCCCATAGTAGTACTCCCTGACCCCAAGTGAGTTACCATAGCCCCTTTATATGTACTCCCTGACCCCAAGTGACTTACCCTAGCCCCTTTATAAGTACACCCTGGTCCCAAGTGAGTTAACCTGGTCCCATATAAGTACTCCCTGACCCCAAGTGAGTTACCCTAGTTCCATATAAGTACTCCCTGACCCCAAGTGAGTTACCATATCACCTTTATAAGTTCTCCCTGAACCCAAGTGAGTTATCCTAGCCCCTTTATATGTACCCTCTGACCGCAAGTAAGGTACCCTAGTCCCATAAATGTACTCCCTGACCCCAAGTGAGTTACCATTGCCAATTTATAAGTGCTCCCTGACCCCAAGTGAGTTACCATAGCCCCTTTATATGTACTCCCTGACCCCAAGTGAGTTACCCTAGTCCCATAAAAGTACTCCCTGACCCCAAGTTAGTTACCATAGCACCTTTATATGTACTCCCTGACCCCAAGTGAGTTACCCTAGCCCCTTTATAAGTACACCCTGGCCCCAAGTGGGTTACCCTAGTCCCAAATAAGTACTCCCTGACCCCAAGTGAGTTATCCTAGCCCCTTTATATGTACTCTCTGGCCGCAAGTGAGTTACCCTGGTCCCATAGTAGTATTCCCTGACCCCAAGTGAGTTACCCTAGCCCCTTTATAAGTACACCCTGGCCCCAAGTGAATTACCCTGGTCCCATATAAGTACTCCCTGATCCCAAGTGAGTTACCATATCACCTTTATAAATACTCCCTAACCCCAAGTGAGTTATCCTATCCCCTTTATAAGTACTCCCTGACCGCAAGTGAGTTACCCTGGTCCCATATAAGTACTCCCTGACCCCAAGTGAGTTACCATATCACCTTTATAAATACTCCCTAACCCCAAGTGAGTTATCCTATCCCCTTTATATGTACTCCCTGACCCCAAGTGAGTTACCATAGACCCTTTATATGTACTCCCTGACCCCAAGTGAGTTACCCTAGCCTCTTTATAAGTACTCCCTGACCCCAAGTGAGTTACCCTAGTCCCATATAAGTACTCCCTGACCCCAAGTGAGTTACCTTAATCCCATAGAAGTACTTCCTGACCCTAAGTGAGTTACTATAGCCCTTTAATATGTACTCCCTGACCCCAAGTGAGTTATCCTAGCACCTTTATATGTACTCTCTAACCGCAAGTGAGTTAATCTAACCCCTTTATTAGTACTCCCTGACCCCAAGTGTGATACCCTAGTCTAATATAAGTACTCCCTGACCCCAAGTGAGTTACCATAGCCCCTTTACAAGTACTCCCTGACCCCAAGTGAGTTATCCTAGCCCCATTATATGTACTCTCTGACCGCAAGTGAGTTACCATAGCCCCTTTATATGTACTCCCTGACCCCAAGTGGGTTACCCTAGTCCCATAAAAGTAGTCCCTGACCCCATGTGAGTTACCTTAATCCCATAAAAGTACTTCCTGACCCTAAGTGAGTTACCATAGCCCTTTTATAAGTACTCCCTGACCCCAAGTGAGTTATCCTAGCACCTTTACATGTACTCTCTAACCGCAAGTGAGTTAATCTAACCCCTTTATTAGTACTCCCTGACCCCAAGTGTGATACCCTAGTCTCATATAAGTACTCCCTGACCCCAAGTGAGTTACCATAGCCCCTTTATAAGTACTCACTGACCCCAAGTGAGTTAACATAGCCCCTTTATATGTATTCCCTGACCCCAAGTGAGTTGCCATAGCCCCTTTATATGTACTCCCTGACCCCAAGTGAGTTACCCTGGTCCCATATAAGTACTCCCTGTCCCCAAGTGAGTTAACCTAGTCCGATATAAGTACTCCCTGACCCCAAGTGAGTTACCATATCACCTTTATAAGTTCTCCTTGACCCCAAGTGTGTTATCCTAGCCCCTATATATGTACTCTCTGACCGCAAGTAAGTTACCCTAGTCCCATAGTAGTACTCCCTGACCCCAAGTGAGTTACCATAGCCCCTTTATATGTACTCCCTGACCCCAAGTGACTTACCCTAGCCCCTTTATAAGTACACCCTGGTCCCAAGTGAGTTAACCTGGTCCCATATAAGTACTCCCTGACCCCAAGTGAGTTACCCTAGTTCCATATAAGTACTCCCTGACCCCAAGTGAGTTACCCTAGTCCCATAAAAGTACACCCTGACCCCAAGTGAGTTACCTTAATCCCATAGAAGTACTTCCTGACCCTAAGTGAGTTACTACAGCCCTTTAATATGTACTCCCTGACCCCAAGTGAGTTATCCTAGCACCTTTATATGTACTCTCTAACCGCAAGTGAGTTAATCTAACCCCTTTATTAGTACTCCCTGACCCCAAGTGTGATACCCTAGTCTCATATAAGTACTCCCTGACCCCAAGTGAGTTACCATAGCCCCTTTACAAGTACTCCCTGACCCCAAGTGAGTTATCCTAGCCCCATTATATGTACTCTCTGACCGCAAGTGAGTTACCCTAGTCCCATAAAAGTACACCCTGACCCCAAGTGAGTTACCTTAATCCCATAGAAGTACTTCCTGACCCTAAGTGAGTTACTATAGCCCTTTAATATGTACTCCCTGACCCCAAGTGAGTTATCCTAGCACCTTTATATGTACTCTCTAACCGCAAGTGAGTTAATCTAACCCCTTTATTAGTACTCCCTGACCCCAAGTGTGATACCCTAGTCTCATATAAGTACTCCCTGACCCCAAGTGAGTTACCATAGCCCCTTTACAAGTACTCCCTGACCCCAAGTGAGTTATCCTAGCCCCATTATATGTACTCTCTGACCGCAAGTGAGTTACCCTAGTCCATAAAAGTACTCCCTGGCCCCAAGTGAGTTACCATAGCCCTTTAATTAGTACACCCTGGCCCCAAGTGAGTTACCCTGGTCCCATATATGTACTCACAGACACCAAGTGAGTTACCCTAGTCCCATATAAGTACTCCTTGAGCCAAAGTGAGTTTCCCTAGCCCCTTTATAAGTACTCCCTGACCCCAAATGATTTACCATATCACCTTTATAAGTACTCCCTGACACCAAGTGAGTTATCCTAGCCCCTTTATATGTACTCCCTGACCCCAAGTGAGTTACCCTAGTCCCATAAAAGTACTCCCTAACCCCATGTGAGTTACCTTAATCCCATAAAAGTACTTCCTGACCCTAAGTGAGTTACCATAGCCCTTTTATAAGTACTCCCTGACCCCAAGTGAGTTATCCTAGCCCCTTTATATGTACTCTCTAACCGTAAGTGAGTTAATCTAACCCCTTTATTAGTACTCCCTGACCCCAAGTGAGTTACCATAGCCCCTTTATAAGTACTCCCTGACCCCAAGTGTGTTATCCTAGCCCATTTATATGTACTCCCAGACTCCAAATGAGTTACCCTAGCCCATTTATAAGTACTCACTGACCCCAAGTGAGTTATCCTAGCCTTTTTATATGTACTCTCTGAACGCAAGTGAGTTACCCTAGTCCCACAGTAGTACTCCCTGACCCCAAGTGAGTTACCATAGCCCCTTTATATGTACTCCCTGACCCCAAGTGAGTTACCCTAGCCCCTTTATAAGTACACCCTGGCCCCAAGTGAGCTACCCTGGTACCATATAAGTACTCCCTGACCCCAAGTGAGTTACCCTAGTCCCATAGTAGTACTCCCTGACCCCAAGTGAGTTACCGTAGCTCCTTTATATGTACTCTATGACCGCAAGTGAATTACCCTAGTCCCATAGTAGTACTCACTGACCCCAAGAGAGTTACCCTAGCCCCTATATAAGTACTCCCTGACCCCAAGTGTGTTACCCTAGTCCCATAAAAGTACACCCTGACCCCAAGTGAGTTACCTTAATCCCATAGAAGTACTTCCTGACCCTAAGTGAGTTACTATAGCCCTTTAATATGTACTCCCTGACCCCAAGTGAGTTATCCTAGCACCTTTATATGTACTCTCTACCCGCAAGTGAGTTAATCTAACCCCTTTATTAGTACTCACTGACCCCAAGTGTGATACCCTAGTCTCATATAAGTACTCCCTGACCCCAAGTGAGTTACCATAGCCCCTTTACAAGTACTCCCTGACCCCAAGTGAGTTATCCTAGCCCCATTATATGTACTCTCTGACCGCAAGTGAGTTACCCTAGTCCCATAAAAGTACTCCCTGACCCCAAGTGAGTTACCCTAGTCCCATAGTAGTACTCCCTGACCCCAAGTGAGTTACCCTAGTCCCATATAAGTACTCCCTGACCCCAAGTGAGTTATCCTAGCCCCTTTATATGTACTCTCTGACCGCAAGTGAGTTATGCAAACCCCTTTATAAGTTCTCACTGATCCCAAGTGAGTTATCCTAGCCCCTTTATATGTACTCTCTGACCGCAAGTAAGTTACCCTAGTCCCATAAATGTACTCCCTGACCCCAAGTTAGTTATCCTAGCCCCTTTATATGTACTTTCTGACCCCAAGTGAGTTACCCTAGCCCCTTTATATGTACTCTCTGGCGGCAAGTGAGTTACTCTAGTCTCACAGAAGTACTCCCTGACTCCAAGTGAGTTACCATAGCCCCTTTATAAGTACTCACTGACCCCTAGTGAGTTAACATAGCCCCTTTATATGTATTCCCTGACCCCAAGTGAGTTGCCATATCCCCTTTATATGTACTCCCTGACCCCAAGTGAGTTACCCTGGTCCCATATAAGTACTCCCTGACCCCAAGTGAGTTAACCTAGTCCGATATAAGTACTCCCTGACCCCAAGTGAGTTACCATATCACCTTTATAAATTCTCCTTGACCCCAAGTGTGTTATCCTAGCCCCTATATATGTACTCTCTGACCGCAAGTGAGTTACCCTAGTCCCACAGTAGTACTCCCTGACCCCAAGTGAGTTACCATAGCCCCTTTATATGTACTCCCTGACCACAAGTGAGTTACCCTAGCCCCTTTATAAGTACACCCTGGCCCCAAGTGAGCTACCCTGGTACCATATAAGTACTCCCTGACCCCAAGTGAGTTACCCTAGTCCCATAGTAGTACTCCCTGACCCCAAGTGAGTTACCGTAGCTCCTTTATATGTACTCTATGACCGCAAGTGAATTACCCTAGTCCCATAGTAGTACTCACTGACCCCAAGAGAGTTACCCTAGCCCCTATATAAGTACTCCCTGACCCCAAGTGTGTTACCCTAGTCCCATAAAAGTACACCCTGACCCCAAGTGAGTTACCTTAATCCCATAGAAGTACTTCCTGACCCTAAGTGAGTTACTATAGCCCTTTAATATGTACTCCCTGACCCCAAGTGAGTTATCCTAGCACCTTTATATGTACTCTCTACCCGCAAGTGAGTTAATCTAACCCCTTTATTAGTACTCACTGACCCCAAGTGTGATACCCTAGTCTCATATAAGTACTCCCTGACCCCAAGTGAGTTACCATAGCCCCTTTACAAGTACTCCCTGACCCCAAGTGAGTTATCCTAGCCCCATTATATGTACTCTCTGACCGCAAGTGAGTTACCCTAGTCCCATAAAAGTACTCCCTGACCCCAAGTGAGTTACCCTAGTCCCATAGTAGTACTCCCTGACCCCAAGTGAGTTACCCTAGTCCCATATAAGTACTCCCTGACCCCAAGTGAGTTATCCTAGCCCCTTTATATGTACTCTCTGACCGCAAGTGAGTTATGCAAACCCCTTTATAAGTTCTCACTGATCCCAAGTGAGTTATCCTAGCCCCTTTATATGTACTTTCTGACCCCAAGTGAGTTACCCTAGCCCCTTTATATGTACTCTCTGGCGGCAAGTGAGTTACTCTAGTCTCACAGAAGTACTCCCTGACCCCAAATGAGTTACCATAGCCCCTTTATAAGTACTCACTGACCCCTAGTGAGTTAACATAGCCCCTTTATATGTATTCCCTGACACCAAGTGAGTTGCCATAGCCCCTTTATATGTACTCCATGACCCCAAGTGAGTTACCCTGGTCCCATATAAGTACTCCCTGACCCCAAGTGAGTTAACCTAGTCCGATATAAGTACTCCCTGACCCCAAGTGAGTTACCATATCACCTTTATAAATTCTCCTTGACCCCAAGTGTGTTATCCTAGCCCCTATATATGTACTCTCTGACCGCAAGTAAGTTACCCTAGTCCCATAGTAGTACTCCCTGACCCCAAGTGAGTTACCATAGCCCCTTTATATGTACTCCCTGACCCCAAGTGACTTACCCTAGCCCCTTTATAAGTACACCCTGGTCCCAAGTGAGTTAACCTGGTCCCATATAAGTACTCCCTGACCCCAAGTGAGTTACCCTAGTTCCATATAAGTACTCCCTGACCCCAAGTGAGTTACCATATCACCTTTATAAGTTCTCCCTGAACCCAAGTGAGTTATCCTAGCCCCTTTATATGTACCCTCTGACCGCAAGTAAGGTACCCTAGTCCCATAAATGTACTCCCTGACCCCAAGTGAGTTACCATTGCCAATTTATAAGTGCTCCCTGACCCCAAGTGAGTTACCATAGCCCCTTTATATGTACTCCCTGACCCCAAGTGAGTTACCCTAGTCCCATAAAAGTACTCCCTGACCCCAAGTTAGTTACCATAGCACCTTTATATGTACTCCCTGACCCCAAGTGAGTTACCCTAGCCCCTTTATAAGTACACCCTGGCCCCAAGTGGGTTACCCTAGTCCCAAATAAGTACTCCCTGACCCCAAGTGAGTTATCCTAGCCCCTTTATATGTACTCTCTGGCCGCAAGTGAGTTACCCTGGTCCCATAGTAGTATTCCCTGACCCCAAGTGAGTTACCCTAGCCCCTTTATAAGTACACCCTGGCCCCAAGTGAATTACCCTGGTCCCATATAAGTACTCCCTGATCCCAAGTGAGTTACCATATCACCTTTATAAATACTCCCTAACCCCAAGTGAGTTATCCTATCCCCTTTATAAGTACTCCCTGACCGCAAGTGAGTTACCCTGGTCCCATATAAGTACTCCCTGACCCCAAGTGAGTTACCATATCACCTTTATAAATACTCCCTAACCCCAAGTGAGTTATCCTATCCCCTTTATATGTACTCCCTGACCCCAAGTGAGTTACCATAGACCCTTTATATGTACTCCCTGACCCCAAGTGAGTTACCCTAGCCTCTTTATAAGTACTCCCTGACCCCAAGTGAGTTACCCTAGTCCCATATAAGTACTCCCTGACCCCAAGTGAGTTACCTTAATCCCATAGAAGTACTTCCTGACCCTAAGTGAGTTACTATAGCCCTTTAATATGTACTCCCTGACCCCAAGTGAGTTATCCTAGCACCTTTATATGTACTCTCTAACCGCAAGTGAGTTAATCTAACCCCTTTATTAGTACTCCCTGACCCCAAGTGTGATACCCTAGTCTAATATAAGTACTCCCTGACCCCAAGTGAGTTACCATAGCCCCTTTACAAGTACTCCCTGACCCCAAGTGAGTTATCCTAGCCCCATTATATGTACTCTCTGACCGCAAGTGAGTTACCATAGCCCCTTTATATGTACTCCCTGACCCCAAGTGGGTTACCCTAGTCCCATAAAAGTAGTCCCTGACCCCATGTGAGTTACCTTAATCCCATAAAAGTACTTCCTGACCCTAAGTGAGTTACCATAGCCCTTTTATAAGTACTCCCTGACCCCAAGTGAGTTATCCTAGCCCCTTTATATGTACTCTCTAACCGTAAGTGAGTTAATCTAACCCCTTTATTAGTACTCCCTGACCCCAAGTGAGTTACCATAGCCCCTTTATAAGTACTCCCTGACCCCAAGTGTGTTATCCTAGCCCCTTTATATGTACTCCCAGACTCCAAATGAGTTACCCTAGCCCATTTATAAGTACTCACTGACCCCAAGTGAGTTACCGTAGCTCCTTTATTAGTACTCTATGACCGCAAGTGAATTACCCTAGTCCCATAGTAGTACTCACTGACCCCAAGAGAGTTACCCTAGCCCCTATATAAATACTCCCTGACCCCAAGTGAGTTACCCTAGTCCATAAAAGTACTCCCTGGCCCCAAGTGAGTTACCATAGCCCTTTAATTAGTACACCCTGGCCCCAAGTGAGTTACCCTGGTCCCATATATGTACTCACAGACACCAAGTGAGTTACCCTAGTCCCATATAAGTACTCCTTGAACCAAAGTGAGTTATCCTAGCCCCTTTATAAGTACTCCCTGACCCCAAATGAGTTACCATATCACCTTTATAAGTACTCCCTGACACCAAGTGAGTTTTCCTAGCCCCTTTATATGTACTCTCTGACCACAAGTGAGTTACCCTATACCATAGTATTACTCCCTGACCCCAAGTGAGTTACCATAGCCCCTTTATAAGTACTCTCTGACCCCAAGTGAGTTACCCTAGTCACATAGAAGTACTACCTGATGCCCAAGTGAGTAGCCCTAGTTCCATAGAAGTACTCCCAGACCCCATGTGTGTTACCCGTGTCCCATATAAGTACTCCCTGACTCCAAACGTGTTGTCCTAGCCCCTTCATATGAACTGTCTGACCGCAAGTGAGTTACCCTAGTCCCATATAAGTACTCCCTGACCCCAAGTGAGTTACCATATCACCTTTATAAGTACTCCCTGACCCAAGTGAGTTATCCTGGCCCCATAAAAGTACTCCCCGACCCCAAGTGAGTTACCCTAGTCACATAGAAGTACTACCTGACGCCCAAGTGAGTAGCCCTAGTTCCATAGAAGAATTCCCAGACCCCATGTGTGTTACCCTAGTCCCATATAAGTACTCCCTGACCCCAAATGTGTTGTCCTAGCCCCTTCATATGAACTGTCTGACCGCAAGTGAGTTACCCTAGTCCCATATAAGTACTCCCTGACCCCAAGTGAGTTACCATATCACCTTTATAAGTACTCCCTGACCCAAGTGAGTTATCCTGGCCCCATAAAAGTACTCCCCGACCCCAAGTGAGTTACCCTAGTCCCATCGAAGTACTCTCTGACCGAAAGTGAGCTACCCTAACCCCTTTATAAGTACTCCCTGACCCCAAGTGAGTTATCCTAGCCCCTTTATATGTACTCCCTGACCCCAAGTGAGTTACCCTAGTCCCAAATAAGTACTCCCTGACCCCAAGTGAGTTACCATATCACCTTTATAAGTTCTCCCTGACCCCAAGTGAGTTACCATAGCCCCTTTATAAGTACTCCCTGACCCCAAGTGTGTTATCCTAGCCCATTTATATGTACTCCCAGACTCCAAATGAGTTACCCTAGCCCATTTATAAGTACTCACTGACCCCAAGTGAGTTATCCTAGCTTTTTTATATGTACTCTCTGAACGCAAGTGAGTTACCCTAGTCCCACAGTAGTACTCCCTGACCCCAAGTGAGTTACCATAGCCCCTTTATATGTACTCCCTGACCCCAAGTGAGTTACCCTAGCCCCTTTATAAGTACACCCTGGCCCCAAGTGAGTTACCCTGGTACCATATAAGTACTCCCTGACCCCAAGTGAGTTACCCTAGTCCCATAGTAGTACTCCCTGACCCCAAGTGAGTTACCGTAGCTCCTTTATATGTACTCTATGACCGCAAGTGAATTACCCTAGTCCCATATTAGTACTCACTGACCCCAAGAGAGTTACCCTAGCCCCTATATAAGTTCTCCCTGAACCCAAGTGAGTTATCCTAGCCCCTTTATATGTACTCTCTAACCGTAAGTGAGTTAATCTAACCCCTTTATTAGTACTCCCTGACCCCAAGTGAGTTACCATAGCCCCTTTATAAGTACTCCCTGACCCCAAGTGTGTTATCCTAGCCCATTTATATGTACTCCCAGACTCCAATTGAGTTACCTTAGCCCATTTATAAGTACTCACTGACCCCAAGTGAGTTATCCTAGCCTTTTTATATGTACTCTCTGAACGCAAGTGAGTTACCCTAGTCCCACAGTAGTACTCCCTGACCCCAAGTGAGTTACCATAGCCCCTTTACATGTACTCCCTGACCCCAAGTGAGTTACCCTAGCCCCTTTATAAGTACACCCTGGCCCCAAGTGAGTTACCCTGGTACCATATAAGTACTCCCTGACCCCAAGTGAGTTACCCTAGTCCCATAGTAGTACTCCCTGACCCCAAGTGAGTTACCGTAGCTCCTTTATATGTACTCTATGACCGCAAGTGAATTACCCTAGTCCCATATTAGTACTCACTGACCCCAAGAGAGTTACCCTAGCCCCTATATAAACACTCCCTGACCCCAAGTGAGTTACCCTGCTCCCATAGAAGTACTCCCTGACCCCAAGTGAGTTACCCTAGCCCCTATATAAGTACTCTCTGACCTCATGTGAGTTATCCTAGCCCCTTTATATGTACTCTCTGACCGCAAGTGAGTTACCCTAGTCCCATAGTAGTACTCCCTGACCCCAAGTGAGTTATCCTAGCCCCTTTATATGTACTCTCTGATCGCAAGTGAGTTATTCAAACCCCATTATAAGTACTCCCTGACCCCAAGTGTGTTACCCTAGTCTCATATAAGTACTACCTGACCCCAAGTGAGTTACCCTAGTCCCAAATAAGTACTCCCTGACCCCAAGTGAGTTACCATATAACCTTTATAAGTTCTCCCTGACCCCAAGTAAGTTATCCTAGCCCCTTTATATGTACTCTCACCGGAGGTAAGTTACCCTATTCCCATAGTAGTACTCCCTGACCCCAAGTGAGTTATCCTAGCCCCTTTATATGTACTCTCTGACCGAAAGTGAGTTACCCTAGTCCCATAGTAGTACTCACTGACTCAAAGGGAGTTACCCTAGCCCCGATATAAGTACTCCCTGACCCCAAGTGAGTTACCCTAGTCCCATAAAAGTACTCCCTGACCCCAAGTGAGTTACCCTATCCCCTTAATAAGTACACCCTGGCCCCAAGTGAGTTACCCTGGTCCCATAGAAGTACTCCCTGACCCCAAGTGAGTTATCCTAGCCCCTTTATATGTACACTTAGACTCCAAGTGAGTTACCCTAGCCGCTTTATATGTACCCCCAGACCCAAAATGAGTTACCCTAGCCCCTTAATAAGTACACCCTGGCCCCAAGTGAGTTCCCTAGTCCCTAATAAGTACTCACAGACACCAAGTGAGTTACCCTAGTCCCATATAAGTACTCCTTGACCCAAAGTGAGTTACCCTAGCCCCTTTATAAGTACTCCCTGACCCTAAGTGAGTTACCCTAATCCCATATAAGTACTCCCAGACCCCATGTGAGTTACCCTAGTCCCATAGAAGTACTCCGTGACCCTAAGTGGGTTACCCTAGTCCCTTATAAGTACTCCCTGACCCCAAGTGAGTTACCATAGCCCCTTTATGAGCACTCCCTGACCCCAAGTGAGTTATCCTAGCCCGTTTATATGTACTCTCTGACCGCAAGTGAGTTACCCTAGTCCCATATAAGTACTCCCTGACCCCAAGTGAGTTACCATAGCTTCTTTATATGTACTCCCAGACCCCAAGCGAGTTACCCTAGTCCCTTATAAGTACTCCCTGACACCAAGTGAGTTACCCTAGCCCCTTTATAAGTACTCCCTGACCCTAAGTGGGTTACCCTAGTCCCTTATAAGTACTCCCTGACCCCAAGTGAGTTACCATAGCCCCTTTATGAGCACACCCTGACCCCTAGTAAGTTACCCTTGTCCCATATAAGTACTCCCAGACACCAAGTGTGTTACCCTAGTCCCATATAAGTGTTCCCACACCCCAAGTGAGTTATCCTAGTCCCATAGAATTACTCCCTGACCCCAAGTGAGTGACCCTAGTGACATAGAAGTACTCCCTGACCCCAAGTGAGTTACCCTGCTCCCATAGAAGTACTCCCTGACCCCAAGTGAGTTATCCTAGCCCCTTTATATGTACACTTAGACTCCAAGTGAGTTACCCTAGCCGCTTTATATGTACCCCCAGACCCAAAATGAGTTACCCTAGCCCCTTAATAAGTACACCCTGGCCCCAAGTGAGTTCCCTAGTCCCTAATAAGTACTCACAGACACCAAGTGAGTTACCCTAGTCCCATATAAGTACTCCTTGACCCAAAGTGAGTTACCCTAGCCCCTTTATAAGTACTCCCTGACCCTAAGTGAGTTACCCTAATCCCATATAAGTACTCCCAGACCCCATGTGAGTTACCCTAGTCCCATAGAAGTACTCCGTGACCCTAAGTGGGTTACCCTAGTCCCTTATAAGTACTCCCTGACCCCAAGTGAGTTACCATAGCCCCTTTATGAGCACTCCCTGACCCCAAGTGAGTTATCCTAGCCCGTTTATATGTACTCTCTGACCGCAAGTGAGTTACCCTAGTCCCATATAAGTACTCCCTGACCCCAAGTGAGTTACCATAGCTTCTTTATATGTACTCCCAGACCCCAAGCGAGTTACCCTAGTCCCTTATAAGTACTCCCTGACACCAAGTGAGTTACCCTGGCCCCTTTATAAGTACTCCCTGACCCTAAGTGGGTTACCCTAGTCCCTTATAAGTACTCCCTGACCCCAAGTGAGTTACCATAGCCCCTTTATGAGCACACCCTGACCCCTAGTAAGTTACCCTTGTCCCATATAAGTACTCCCAGACACCAAGTGTGTTACCCTAGTCCCATATAAGTGTTCCCAGACCCCAAGTGAGTTATCCTAGTCCCATAGAATTACTCCCTGACCCCAAGTGAGTGACCCTAGTGACATAGAAGTACTCCCTGACCCCAAGTGAGTTACCCTAGTTCCATAGAAGTAATCCCTGACCCCAAGTGTGTTACCCTAGTCCCATATAAGTACTCCCTGACCCCAAATGTGTTGTCCTAGCCCGTTTATATGAACTCTCTGACTGCAAGTGAGTTACCCTAGTCCCATATAAGTACTCCCTGACCCCAAGTGAGTTACCCTAGTCCCAAATAAGTACTCCCTGACCCCAAGTCAGTTACCATAAAACCTTTATAAGTTCTCCCTGACCCCAAGTAAGTTATCCTAGCCCCTTTATATGTACTCTCACCGGAGGTAAGTTACCCTATTCCCATAGAATTACTCCCTGACCCCAAGTGAGTGACCCTAGTGACATAGAAGTACTCCCTGACCCCAAGTGAGTTACCCTAGTTCCATAGAAGTAATCCCTGACCCCAAGTGTGTTACCCTAGTCCCATATAAGTACTCCCTGACCCCAAATGTGTTGTCCTAGCCCGTTTATATGAACTCTCTGACTCCAAGGGAGTTACCCTAGCCCCGATATAAGTACTCCCTGACCCCAAGTGAGTTACCCTGCTCCCATAGAAGTACTCCCTGACCCCAAGTGAGTTACCCTAGCCCCTATATAAGTACTCTCTGACCTCATGTGAGTTATCCTAGCCCCTTTATATGTACTCTCTGACCGCAAGTGAGTTACCCTAGTCCCATAGTAGTACTCCCTGACCCCAAGTGAGTTATCCTAGCCCCTTTATATGTACTCTCTGATCGCAAGTGAGTTATTCAAACCCCATTATAAGTACTCCCTGACCCCAAGTGTGTTACCCTAGTCTCATATAAGTACTACCTGACCCCAAGTGAGTTACCCTAGTCCCAAATAAGTACTCCCTGACCCCAAGTGAGATACCATATAACCTTTATAAGTTCTCCCTGACCCCAAGTAAGTTATCCTAGCCCCTTTATATGTACTCTCACCGGAGGTAAGTTACCCTATTCCCATAGTAGTACTCCCTGACCCCAAGTGAGTTATCCTAGCCCCTTTATATGTACTCTCTGACCGAAAGTGAGTTACCCTAGTCCCATAGTAGTACTCACTGACTCAAAGGGAGTTACCCTAGCCCCGATATAAGTACTCCCTGAACCCAAGTGAGTTACCCTAGTCCCATAAAAGTACTCCCTGACCACAAGTGAGTTACCTTAGTCCCTTAGAAGTACACTCTGACTGCAGGTGAGTTATTCTAGCCCCTATATATGTACTCCCAGACCCCAAGTGAGTTACCCTAGTGCCTTATAAGTACTCCCTGACCCCAAGTGAGTTACCCTATCCCCTTAATAAGTACACCCTGGCCCCAAGTGAGTTACCCTGGTCCCATATAAGTACTAACAGACACCAAGTGAGTTACCCTGCTCCCATAGAAGTACTCCCTGACCCCAAGTGAGTTACCCTAGCCCCTATATAAGTACTCTCTAACCTCATGTGAGTTATCCTAGCTCCTTTTGTATGTACACTCTGACCGCAAGTGAGTTACCCTAGTCCCTTATAAGTACTCCCTGACACCAAGTGAGTTACCCTAGCCCCTTTATAAGTACTCCCTGACCCTAAGTGGGTTACCCTAGTCCCTTATAAGTACTCCCTGACCCCATGTGAGTTACCATAGCCCCTTTATGAGCACACCCTGACCCCTAGTAAGTTACCCTTGTCCCATATAAGTACTCCCAGACACCAAGTGTGTTACCCTAGTCCCATATAAGTGTTCCCACACCCCAAGTGAGTTATCCTAGTCCCATAGAATTACTCCCTGACCCCAAGTGAGTGACCCTAGTGACATAGAAGTACTCCCTGACCCCAAGTGAGTTACCCTGCTCCCATAGAAGTACTCCCTGACCCCAAGTGAGTTATCCTAGCCCCTTTATATGTACACTTAGACTCCAAGTGAGTTACCCTAGCCGCTTTATATGTACCCCCAGACCCAAAATGAGTTACCCTAGCCCCTTAATAAGTACACCCTGGCCCCAAGTGAGTTCCCTAGTCCCTAATAAGTACTCACAGACACCAAGTGAGTTACCCTAGTCCCATATAAGTACTCCTTGACCCAAAGTGAGTTACCCTAGCCCCTTTATAAGTACTCCCTGACCCTAAGTGAGTTACCCTAATCCCATATAAGTACTCCCAGACCCCATGTGAGTTACCCTAGTCCCATAGAAGTACTCCGTGACCCTAAGTGGGTTACCCTAGTCCCTTATAAGTACTCCCTGACCCCAAGTGAGTTACCATAGCCCCTTTATGAGCACTCCCTGACCCCAAGTGAGTTATCCTAGCCCGTTTATATGTACTCTCTGACCGCAAGTGAGTTACCCTAGTCCCATATAAGTACTCCCTGACCCCAAGTGAGTTACCATAGCTTCTTTATATGTACTCCCAGACCCCAAGCGAGTTACCCTAGTCCCTTATAAGTACTCCCTGACACCAAGTGAGTTACCCTGGCCCCTTTATAAGTACTCCCTGACCCTAAGTGGGTTACCCTAGTCCCTTATAAGTACTCCCTGACCCCAAGTGAGTTACCATAGCCCCTTTATGAGCACACCCTGACCCCTAGTAAGTTACCCTTGTCCCATATAAGTACTCCCAGACACCAAGTGTGTTACCCTAGTCCCATATAAGTGTTCCCAGACCCCAAGTGAGTTATCCTAGTCCCATAGAATTACTCCCTGACCCCAAGTGAGTGACCCTAGTGACATAGAAGTACTCCCTGACCCCAAGTGAGTTACCCTAGTTCCATAGAAGTAATCCCTGACCCCAAGTGTGTTACCCTAGTCCCATATAAGTACTCCCTGACCCCAAATGTGTTGTCCTAGCCCGTTTATATGAACTCTCTGACTGCAAGTGAGTTACCCTAGTCCCATATAAGTACTCCCTGACCCCAAGTGAGTTACCCTAGTCCCAAATAAGTACTCCCTGACCCCAAGTGAGTTACCATAAAACCTTTATAAGTTCTCCCTGACCCCAAGTAAGTTATCCTAGCCCCTTTATATGTACTCTCACCGTAGGTAAGTTACCCTATTCCCATAGAATTACTCCCTGACCCCAAGTGAGTGACCCTAGTGACATAGAAGTACTCCCTGACCCCAAGTGAGTTACCCTAGTTCCATAGAAGTAATCCCTGACCCCAAGTGTGTTACCCTAGTCCCATATAAGTACTCCCTGACCCCAAATGTGTTGTCCTAGCCCGTTTATATGAACTCTCTGACTCCAAGGGAGTTACCCTAGCCCCGATATAAGTACTCCCTGACCCCAAGTGAGTTACCCTGCTCCCATAGAAGTACTCCCTGACCCCAAGTGAGTTACCCTAGCCCCTATATAAGTACTCTCTGACCTCATGTGAGTTATCCTAGCCCCTTTATATGTACTCTCTGACCGCAAGTGAGTTACCCTAGTCCCATAGTAGTACTCCCTGACCCCAAGTGAGTTATCCTAGCCCCTTTATATGTACTCTCTGATCGCAAGTGAGTTATTCAAACCCCATTATAAGTACTCCCTGACCCCAAGTGTGTTACCCTAGTCTCATATAAGTACTACCTGACCCCAAGTGAGTTACCCTAGTCCCAAATAAGTACTCCCTGACCCCAAGTGAGATACCATATAACCTTTATAAGTTCTCCCTGACCCCAAGTAAGTTATCCTAGCCCCTTTATATGTACTCTCACCGGAGGTAAGTTACCCTATTCCCATAGTAGTACTCCCTGACCCCAAGTGAGTTATCCTAGCCCCTTTATATGTACTCTCTGACCGAAAGTGAGTTACCCTAGTCCCATAGTAGTACTCACTGACTCAAAGGGAGTTACCCTAGCCCCGATATAAGTACTCCCTGACCCCAAGTGAGTTACCCTAGTCCCATAAAAGTACTCCCTGACCACAAGTGAGTTACCTTAGTCCCTTAGAAGTACACTCTGACTGCAGGTGAGTTATTCTAGCCCCTATATATGTACTCCCAGACCCCAAGTGAGTTACCCTAGTGCCTTATAAGTACTCCCTGACCCCAAGTGAGTTACCCTATCCCCTTAATAAGTACACCCTGGCCCCAAGTGAGTTACCCTGGTCCCATATAAGTACTAACAGACACCAAGTGAGTTACCCTGCTCCCATAGAAGTACTCCCTGACCCCAAGTGAGTTACCCTAGCCCCTATATAAGTACTCTCTAACCTCATGTGAGTTATCCTAGCTCCTTTTGTATGTACACTCTGACCGCAAGTGAGTTACCCTAGTCCCATAGAATTACTCCCTGACCCCAAGTGAGTTATCCTAGCCCCTTTATATGTACTCTCTGTCCGCAAGTGAGTTATTCAAACCCCTTTACAAGTACTCCCTGACCCTAAGTGTGTTAACCTAGTTTCATATAAGTACTCCCTGAACCCAAGTGTATTACCTTAGCCCCTTTATAAGTACTCCCCGACCCCAAGTGAGTTATCCTATCCCCTTTATAAGTACTCCCTGACCCCAAGTGAGTTACCATAGCCCCTTTGTAAGTACTCCCAGACCCCAAGCGAGTTACCCTAGTCCCTTATAAGTACTCCCTGACACCAAGTGAGTTACCCTAGCCCCTTTGTAAGTACTCCCTGGCCCCAAGTGAGTTATCCTAGCCTTTTTATATGTACTCTCTGGCCGCAAGTGAATTATCCTAGTCCCATAGTAGTACTCCCTGACCCCAATTGAGTTACCATATCACCTTTATAAATACTCCCTAACCCCAAGTGAGTTATCCTATCCCCTTTATATGTACTCCCTGACCCCAAGCGAGTTACCCTAGTCCCTTATAAGTACTCCCTGACACCAAGTGAGTTACCCTAGCCCCTTTGTAAGTACTCCCTGGCCCCAAGTGAGTTATCCTAGCCCCTTTATATGTACTCCCTGACCGCAAGTGAGTTATCCTAGCCCCTTTATATGTACTCTCAGACCCCAAGCGAGTTACCCTAGTCCCATATAAGTACTCCTTGACCCAAAGTGAGTTACAATATCACCTTTATATGTACTCCCTGACCCCAAGTAAGGTACCCTAGTCCCATAAATGTACTCCCTGACCCCAAGTGAGTTACCATTGCCCCTTTATAAGTGCTCCCTGACCCCAAGTGAGTTACCATAGCCCCTTTGTAAGTACTCCCAGACCCCAAGCGAGTTACCCTAGTCCCTTATAAGTACTCCCTGACACCAAGTGAGTTACCCTAGCCCCTTTGTAAGTACTCCCTGGCCCCAAGTGAGTTATCCTAGCCTTTTTATATGTACTCTCTGGCCGCAAGTGAATTATCCTAGTCCCATAGTAGTACTCCCTGACCCCAATTGAGTTACCATATCACCTTTATAAATACTCCCTAACCCCAAGTGAGTTATCCTATCCCCTTTATATGTACTCCCTGACCCCAACTGAGTTACCCTAGCCCCTTTATATGTACTCTCTGACCGCAAGTGAGTTACCCTAGTCCCATAGTAGTACACCCTGACACCAAGTGAGTTACCTTATCACCTTTATATGTACTCCCTGACCCCAAGTGAGTTACCCTAGCCCCTTTATATGTACTCTCTGACCGCAAGTGAGTTACCCTAGTCCCATAGTAGTACTCCCTGACCCCAAGTGAGTTGCCATAGCCCCTTTATATGTACTCCCTGACCCCAAGTAAGGTACCCTAGTCCCATAAATGTACTCCCTGACCCCAAGTGAGTTACCATTGCCCCTTTATAAGTGCTCCCTGACCCCAAGTGAGTTACCATAGCCCCTTTATATGTACTCCCTGACCCCAAGTGAGTTACCCTAGTCCCATAAAAGTACTCCCTGACCCCAAGTTAGTTACCATAGCACCTTTATATGTACTCCCTGACCCCAAGTGAGTTACCCTAGCCCCTTTATAAGTACACCCTGGCCCCAAGTGGGTAACCCTAGTCCCAAATAAGTACTCCCTGACCCCAAGTGAGTTAGCATATCACCTTTATAAGTTCTCCCAGACCCCAAGTGAGTTATCCTAGCCCCTTTATATGTACTCTCTGACCGCAAGTGAGTTACCCTGGTCCCATAGTAGTATTCCCTGACCCCAAGTGAGTTACCCTAGCCCCTTTATAAGTACACCCTGGCCCCAAGTGAATTACCCTGGTCCCTTATAAGTACTCCCTGATCCCAAGTGAGTTACCATATCACCTTTATAAATACTCCCTAACCCCAAGTGAGTTATCCTATCCCCTTTATAAGTACTCCCTGACCGCAAGTGAGTTACCCTGGTCCCATATAAGTACTCCCTGACCCCAATTGAGTTACCATATCACCTTTATAAATACTCCCTAACCCCAAGTGAGTTATCCTATCCCCTTTATATGTACTCCCTGACCCCAAGCGAGTTACCATAGACCCTTTATATGTACTCCTTGACCCCAAGTGAGTTACCCTAGCCCCTTTATAAGTACTCCCTGACCCCAAGTGAGTTACCCTAGTCCCATATAAGTACTCCCTGACCCCAAGTGAGTTACCATATCACCTTTATAATTTCTCCCTGACCCCAAGTGAGTTATCCTAACCCCTTTATATGTACTCTCTGACCGCAAGCGAGTTACCCTGGTCCCATAGTAGTACTCCCTGACCCCAAGTGAGTTACCCTAGCCCCTTTATAAGTACACCCTGGCCCCAAGTGAATTACCCTGGTCCCATATATGTACTCCCTGATCCCAAGTGAGTTACCATATCACCTTTATAAGTACTCCCTGACCCCAAGTGAGTTATCCTATCCCCTTTATATGTACTCTCTGACCGCAAGTGAGTTACCCTGGTCCCATATAAGTACTCCCTGACCCCAAGTGAGTTACACTAGCCCCTTTATAAGTACTCCCTGACCCCAAGTGTGTTATCCTAGACCCTTTATATGTACTCCCAGATTCCACATGAGTTACCCTAGCCGCTTTATATGTACTCCCTGACCCCAAGTGAGTTACCCTAGCCCCTTTATAAGTACTCCCTGACCCCAAGTGAGTTATCGTATCCCCTTTATATGTACTCTCTGACCGCAAGTGAATTACCCTAGTCCCATAGTAGTACTCACTGACCCCAAGAGAGTTACCCTAGCCCCTATATAAGTACTCCCTGACCCCAAGTGAGTTACCCTAGTCCCATAAAAGTACTCCCTGACCCCAAGTGAGTTACCTTAATCCCATAGAAGTACTTCCTGACCCTAAGTGAGTTACCATAGCCCTTTTATAAGTACTCCCTGACCCCAAGTGAGTTATCCTAGCCCCTTATATGTACTCTCTAACCGCAAGTGAGTTAATCTAACCCCTTTATTAGTACTCCCTGACCCCAAGTGTGTTACCCTAGTCTCATATAAGTACTCCCTGACCCCAAGTGAGTTACCATAGCCCCTTTACAAGTACTCCCTGACCCCAAGTGAGTTATCCTAGCCCCATTATATGTACTCTCTGACCGAAAGTGAGTTACCCTAGTCCCATAAATTACTCCCTGACCCCAAGTGAGTTACCCTAGTCCCATAGTAGTACTCCCTGAGCCCAAGTGAGTTACCCTAGTCCCAAATAAGTACTCCCTGACCCCAAGTGAGTTATCCTAGCCCCTTTATATGTACTCTCTGACCGCAAGTGAGTTATGCAAACCCCTTTATAAGTTCTCACTGATCCCAAGTGAGTTATCCTAGCCCCTTTATATGTACTCTCTGACCGCAAGTAAGTTACCCTAGTCCCATAAATGTACTCCCTGACCCCAAGTTAGTTATCCTAGCCCCTTTATATGTACTCTCTGACCGCAAGTAAGTTACCCTAGTCCCATAGTAGTACTCCCTGACCCCAAGTGAGTTACCATAGCCCCTTTATAAGTACTCCCTAACCCCAAGTGAGTTACCCTAGTCTCTTAAAAGTACACCCTGACCCCAAGTGAGTTACCATAGCCCACTTATAAGTACTCCCTGACCCCAAGTGAGTTATCCCAGCCCCTTTATATGTACTCTCTGACCGAAGTGAGTTAATCTAACCCCTTTATTAGTACTCCCTGACCCCAAGTGTGTTACCCTATTCTCATATAAGTACTCCCTGACCCCAAGTGAGTTACCATAGCCCCTTTATATATACTCTCTGGCGGCAAGTGAGTTACTCTAGTCCCATAGAAGTACTCCCTGACCCCAAGTGAGTTACCATAGCCCCTTTATAACTACTCACTGACCCCAAGTGAGTTGCCATAGCCCCTTTATATGTACTCCCTGACCCCAGGTGAGTTACCCTAGCCGCTTTATAAGTACTCCCTGACCCCAAGTGAGTTACCATATCACCTTTATAAGTTCTCCTTGACCCCAAGTGTGTTATCCTAGCCCCTATATATGTACTCTCTGACCGCAAGTAAGTTACCCTAGTCCCATAGTAGTACTCCCTGACCCCAAGTGAGTTACCATAGCCCCTTTATATGTACTCCCTGACCCCAAGTGAGTTACCCTAGCCCCTTTATAAGTACACCCTGGTCCCAAGTGAGTTACCCTGGTCCCATATAAGTACTCCCTGACCCCAAGTGAGTTACCCTAGTCCCATATAAGTACTCCCTGACCCCAAGTGAGTTACCATATCACCTTTATAAGTACTCCCTGACCTCAAGTGAGTTATCCTAGCCCCTTTATATGTACTCTCTGACCGCAAGTGAGTTACCCTGGTCCCATAGTAGTACTCCCTGACCCCAAGTGAGTTACCATAGACCCTTTATATGTACTCCCTGACCCCAAGTGAGTTTCCATAGACCCTTTATATGTACTCCCTGACCCCAAGTGAATTATCCTAGTCCCATAGTAGTACTCCCTGACCCCAATTGAGTTACCATATCACCTTTATAAATACTCCCTAACCCCAAGTGAGTTATCCTATCCCCTTTATATGTACTCCCTGGTCCCAAGTGAGTTACCCTGGTCCCATATAAGTACTCCCTGACCCCAAGTGAGTTACCCTAGTCCCATAGTAGTACTCCCTGACCCCAAGTGAGTTACCGTAGCTCCTTTATATGTACTCTATGACCGCAAGTGAATTACCCTAGTCCCATAGTAGTACTCACTGACCCCAAGAGAGTTACCCTAGCCCCTATATAAGTACTCCCTGACCCCAAGTGGGTTACCCTAGTCCCATAAAAGTACTCCCTGACCCCATGTGAGTTACCTTAATCCCATAAAAGTACTTCCTGACCCTAAGTGAGTTACCATAGCCCTTTTATAAGTACTCCCTGACCCCAAGTGAGTTATCCTAGCCCCTTTATATGTACTCTCTAACCGTAAGTGAGTTAATCTAACCCCTTTATTAGTACTCCCTGACCCCAAGTGAGTTACCATAGCCCCTTTATAAGTACTCCCTGACCCCAAGTGTGTTATCCTAGCCCCTTTATATGTACTCCCAGACTCCAAATGAGTTACCCTAGCCCATTTATAAGTACTCACTGACCCCAAGTGAGTTACCGTAGCTCCTTTATTAGTACTCTATGACCGCAAGTGAATTACCCTAGTCCCATAGTAGTACTCACTGACCCCAAGAGAGTTACCCTAGCCCCTATATAAGTACTCCCTGACCCCAAGTGAGTTACCCTAGTCACATAGAAGTACTACCTGATGCCCAAGTGAGTAGCCCTAGTTCCATAGAAGTACTCCCAGACCCCATGTGTGTTACCCTAGTCCCATATAAGTACTCCCTGACCCCAAATGTGTTGTCCTAGCCCCTTCATATGAACTGTCTGACCGCAAGTGAGTTACCCTAGTCCCATATAAGTACTCCCTGACCCCAAGTGAGTTACCATATCACCTTTATAAGTACTCCCTGACCCAAGTGAGTTATCCTGGCCCCATAAAAGTACTCCCCGACCCCAAGTGAGTTACCCTAGTCACATAGAAGTACTACCTGACGCCCAAGTGAGTAGCCCTAGTTCCATAGAAGTATTCCCAGACCCCATGTGTGTTACCCTAGTCCCATATAAGTACTCCCTGACCCCAAATGTGTTGTCCTAGCCCCTTCATATGAACTGTCTGACCGCAAGTGAGTTACCCTAGTCCCATATAAGTACTCCCTGACCCCAAGTGAGTTACCATATCACCTTTATAAGTACTCCCTGACCCAAGTGAGTTATCCTGGCCCCATAAAAGTACTCCCCGACCCCAAGTGAGTTACCCTAGTCACATAGAAGTACTACCTGACGCCCAAGTGAGTAGCCCTAGTTCCATAGAAGTATTCCCAGACCCCATGTGTGTTACCCTAGTCCCATATAAGTACTCCCTGACCCCAAATGTGTTGTCCTAGCCCCTTCATATGAACTGTCTGACCGCAAGTGAGTTACCCTAGTCCCATATAAGTACTCCCTGACCCCAAGTGAGTTACCATATCACCTTTATAAGTACTCCCTGACCCAAGTGAGTTATCCTGGCCCCATAAAAGTACTCCCCAACCCCAAGTGAGTTACCCTAGTCCCATCGAAGTACTCTCTGACCGAAAGTGAGCTACCCTAACCCCTTTATAAGTACTCCCTGACCCCAAGTGAGTTATCCTAGCCCCTTTATATGTACTCCCTGACCCCAAGTGAGTTACCCTAGTCCCAAATAAGTACTCCCTGACCCCAAGTGAGTTACCATATCACCTTTATAAGTTCTCCCTGACCCCAAGTGAGTTACCATAGCCCCTTTATAAGTACTCCCTGACCCCAAGTGTGTTATCCTAGCCCATTTATATGTACTCCCAGACTCCAAATGAGTTACCCCTAGCCCATTTATAAGTACTCACTGACCCCAAGTGAGTTATCCTAGCTTTTTTATATGTACTCTCTGAACGCAAGTGAGTTACCCTAGTCCCACAGTAGTACTCCCTGACCCCAAGTGAGTTACCATAGCCCCTTTATATGTACTCCCTGACCCCAAGTGAGTTACCCTAGCCCCTTTATAAGTACACCCTGGCCCCAAGTGAGTTACCCTGGTACCATATAAGTACTCCCTGACCCCAAGTGAGTTACCCTAGTCCCATAGTAGTACTCCCTGACCCCAAGTGAGTTACCGTAGCTCCTTTATATATACTCTATGACCGCAAGTGAATTACCCTAGTCCCATATTAGTACTCACTGACCCCAAGAGAGTTACCCTAGCCCCTATATAAGTTCTCCCTGAACCCAAGTGAGTTATCCTAGCCCCTTTATATGTACTCTCTAACCGTAAGTGAGTTAATCTAACCCCTTTATTAGTACTCCCTGACCCCAAGTGAGTTACCATAGCCCCTTTATAAGTACTCCCTGACCCCAAGTGTGTTATCCTAGCCCATTTATATGTACTCCCAGACTCCAATTGAGTTACCTTAGCCCATTTATAAGTACTCACTGACCCCAAGTGAGTTATCCTAGCCTTTTTATATGTACTCTCTGAACGCAAGTGAGTTACCCTAGTCCCACAGTAGTACTCCCTGACCCCAGGTGAGTTACCCTAGCCGCTTTATAAGTACTCCCTGACCCCAAGTGAGTTACCATATCACCTTTATAAGTTCTCCTTGACCCCAAGTGTGTTATCCTAGCCCCTATATATGTACTCTCTGACCGCAAGTAAGTTACCCTAGTCCCATAGTAGTACTCCCTGACCCCAAGTGAGTTACCATAGCCCCTTTATATGTACTCCCTGACCCCAAGTGAGTTACCCTAGCCCCTTTATAAGTACACCCTGGTCCCAAGTGAGTTACCCTGGTCCCATATAAGTACTCCCTGACCCCAAGTGAGTTACCCTAGTCCCATATAAGTACTCCCTGACCCCAAGTGAGTTACCATATCACCTTTATAAGTACTCCCTGACCTCAAGTGAGTTATCCTAGCCCCTTTATATGTACTCTCTGACCGCAAGTGAGTTACCCTGGTCCCATAGTAGTACTCCCTGACCCCAAGTGAGTTACCATAGACCCTTTATATGTACTCCCTGACCCCAAGTGAGTTTCCATAGACCCTTTATATGTACTCCCTGACCCCAAGTGAATTATCCTAGTCCCATAGTAGTACTCCCTGACCCCAATTGAGTTACCATATCACCTTTATAAATACTCCCTAACCCCAAGTGAGTTATCCTATCCCCTTTATATGTACTCCCTGGTCCCAAGTGAGTTACCCTGGTCCCATATAAGTACTCCCTGACCCCAAGTGAGTTACCCTAGTCCCATAGTAGTACTCCCTGACCCCAAGTGAGTTACCGTAGCTCCTTTATATGTACTCTATGACCGCAAGTGAATTACCCTAGTCCCATAGTAGTACTCACTGACCCCAAGAGAGTTACCCTAGCCCCTATATAAGTACTCCCTGACCCCAAGTGAGTTACCCTAGTCCCATAAAAGTACACCCTGACCCCAAGTGAGTTACCTTAATCCCATAGAAGTACTTCCTGACCCTAAGTGAGTTACTATAGCCCTTTAATATGTACTCCCTGACCCCAAGTGAGTTATCCTAGCACCTTTATATGTACTCTCTAACCGCAAGTGAGTTACCATAGCCCCTTTACAAGTACTCCCTGACCCCAAGTGAGTTATCCTAGCCCCATTATATGTACTCTCTGACCGCAAGTGAGTTACCATAGCCCCTTTATATGTACTCCCTGACCCCAAGTGGGTTACCCTAGTCCCATAAAAGTACTCCCTGACCCCATGTGAGTTACCTTAATCCCATAAAAGTACTTCCTGACCCTAAGTGAGTTACCATAGCCCTTTTATAAGTACTCCCTGACCCCAAGTGAGTTATCCTAGCCCCTTTATATGTACTCTCTAACCGTAAGTGAGTTAATCTAACCCCTTTATTAGTACTCCCCTGACCCCAAGTGAGTTACCATAGCCCCTTTATAAGTACTCCCTGACCCCAAGTGTGTTATCCTAGCCCCTTTATATGTACTCCCAGACTCCAAATGAGTTACCCTAGCCCATTTATAAGTACTCACTGACCCCAAGTGAGTTACCGTAGCTCCTTTATTAGTACTCTATGACCGCAAGTGAATTACCCTAGTCCCATAGTAGTACTCACTGACCCCAAGAGAGTTACCCTAGCCCCTATATAAGTACTCCCTGACCCCAAGTGAGTTACCCTAGTCACATAGAAGTACTACCTGATGCCCAAGTGAGTAGCCCTAGTTCCATAGAAGTACTCCCAGACCCCATGTGTGTTACCCTAGTCCCATATAAGTACTCCCTGACCCCAAATGTGTTGTCCTAGCCCCTTCATATGAACTGTCTGACCGCAAGTGAGTTACCCTAGTCCCATATAAGTACTCCCTGACCCCAAGTGAGTTACCATGTCACCTTTATAAGTACTCCCTGACCCAAGTGAGTTATCCTGGCCCCATAAAAGTACTCCCCGACCCCAAGTGAGTTACCCTAGTCACATAGAAGTACTACCTGACGCCCAAGTGAGTAGCCCTAGTTCCATAGAAGTATTCCCAGACCCCATGTGTGTTACCCTAGTCCCATATAAGTACTCCCTGACCCCAAATGTGTTGTCCTAGCCCCTTCATATGAACTGTCTGACCGCAAGTGAGTTACCCTAGTCCCATATAAGTACTCCCTGACCCCAAGTGAGTTACCATATCACCTTTATAAGTACTCCCTGACCCAAGTGAGTTATCCTGGCCCCATAAAAGTACTCCCCAACCCCAAGTGAGTTACCCTAGTCCCATCGAAGTA
Organism: Prorops nasuta; assembly: GCF_024137725.1. Taxonomy (NCBI): domain Eukaryota; kingdom Metazoa; phylum Arthropoda; class Insecta; order Hymenoptera; family Bethylidae; genus Prorops; species Prorops nasuta. The sequence goes on from NW_027116925.1 coordinate 50,634, forward strand.
CTCTCTGACCGAAAGTGAGCTACCCTAACCCCTTTATAAGTACTCCCTGACCCCAAGTGAGTTATCCTAGCCCCTTTATATGTACTCCCTGACCCCAAGTGAGTTACCCTAGTCCCAAATAAGTACTCCCTGACCCCAAGTGAGTTACCATATCACCTTTATAAGTTCTCCCTGACCCCAAGTGAGTTACCATAGCCCCCTTTATAAGTACTCCCTGACCCCAAGTGTGTTATCCTAGCCCATTTATATGTACTCCCAGACTCCAAATGAGTTACCCTAGCCCATTTATAAGTACTCACTGACCCCAAGTGAGTTATCCTAGCTTTTTTATATGTACTCTCTGAACGCAAGTGAGTTACCCTAGTCCCACAGTAGTACTCCCTGACCCCAAGTGAGTTACCATAGCCCCTTTATATGTACTCCCTGACCCCAAGTGAGTTACCCTAGCCCCTTTATAAGTACACCCCTGGCCCCAAGTGAGTTACCCTGGTACCATATAAGTACTCCCTGACCCCAAGTGAGTTACCCTAGTCCCATAGTAGTACTCCCTGACCCCAAGTGAGTTACCGTAGCTCCTTTATATATACTCTATGACCGCAAGTGAATTACCCTAGTCCCATATTAGTACTCACTGACCCCAAGAGAGTTACCCTAGCCCCTATATAAGTTCTCCCTGAACCCAAGTGAGTTATCCTAGCCCCTTTATATGTACTCTCTAACCGTAAGTGAGTTAATCTAACCCCTTTATTAGTACTCCCTGACCCCAAGTGAGTTACCATAGCCCCTTTATAAGTACTCCCTGACCCCAAGTGTGTTATCCTAGCCCATTTATATGTACTCCCAGACTCCAATTGAGTTACCTTAGCCCATTTATAAGTACTCACTGACCCCAAGTGAGTTATCCTAGCCTTTTTATATGTACTCTCTGAACGCAAGTGAGTTACCCTAGTCCCACAGTAGTACTCCCTGACCCCAAGTGAGTTACCATAGCCCCTTTACATGTACTCCCTGACCCCAAGTGAGTTACCCTAGCCCCTTTATAAGTACACCCTGGCCCCAAGTGAGTTACCCTGGTACCATATAAGTACTCCCTGACCCCAAGTGAGTTACCCTAGTCCCATAGTAGTACTCCCTGACCCCAAGTGAGTTACCGTAGCTCCTTTACATGTACTCCCTGACCCCAAGTGAGTTACCCTAGCCCCTATATAAACACTCCCTGACCCCAAGTGAGTTACCCTGCTCCCATAGAAGTACTCCCTGACCCCAAGTGAGTTACCCTAGCCCCTATATAAGTACTCTCTGACCTCATGTGAGTTATCCTAGCCCCTTTATATGTACTCTCTGACCGCAAGTGAGTTACCCTAGTCCCATAGTAGTACTCCCTGACCCCAAGTGAGTTATCCTAGCCCCTTTATATGTACTCTCTGATCGCAAGTGAGTTATTCAAACCCCATTATAAGTACTCCCTGACCCCAAGTGTGTTACCGTAGTCTCATATAAGTACTACCTGACCCCAAGTGAGTTACCCTAGCCGCTTTATATGTACCCCCAGACCCAAAATGAGTTACCATAGCCCCTTTATGAGCACTCCCTGACCCCAAGTGAGTTATCCTAGCCCGTTTATATGTACTCTCTGACCGCAAGTGAGTTACCCTAGTCCCATATAAGTACTCCCTGACCCCAAGTGAGTTACCATAGCTTCTTTATATGTACTCCCAGACCCCAAGCGAGTTACCCTAGTCCCTTATAAGTACTCCCTGACACCAAGTGAGTTACCCTAGCCCCTTTATAAGTACTCCCTGACCCTAAGTGGGTTACCCTAGTCCCTTATAAGTACTCCCTGACCCCAAGTGAGTTACCATAGCCCCTTTATGAGCACACCCTGACCCCTAGTAAGTTACCCTTGTCCCATATAAGTACTCCCAGACACCAAGTGTGTTACCCTAGTCCCATATAAGTGTTCCCAGACCCCAAGTGAGTTATCCTAGTCCCATAGAATTACTCCCTGACCCCAAGTGAGTGACCCTAGTGACATAGAAGTACTCCCTGACCCCAAGTGAGTTACCCTAGTTCCATAGAAGTAATCCCTGTCCCCAAGTGTGTTACCCTAGTCCCATATAAGTACTCCCTGACCCCAAATGTGTTGTCCTAGCCCGTTTATATGAACTCTCTGACTGCAAGTGAGTTACCCTAGTCCCATATAAGTACTCCCTGACCCCAAGTGAGTTACCCTAGTCCCAAATAAGTACTCCCTGACCCCAAGTGAGTTACCATAAAACCTTTATAAGTTCTCCCTGACCCCAAGTAAGTTATCCTAGCCCCTTTATATGTACTCTCACCGGAGGTAAGTTACCCTATTCCCATAGAATTACTCCCTGACCCCAAGTGAGTGACCCTAGTGACATAGAAGTACTCCCTGACCCCAAGTGAGTTACCCTAGTTCCATAGAAGTAATCCCTGACCCCAAGTGTGTTACCCTAGTCCCATATAAGTACTCCCTGACCCCAAATGTGTTGTCCTAGCCCGTTTATATGAACTCTCTGACTCCAAGGGAGTTACCCTAGCCCCGATATAAGTACTCCCTGACCCCAAGTGAGTTACCCTGCTTCCATAGAAGTACTCCCTGACCCCAAGTGAGTTACCCTAGCCCCTATATAAGTACTCTCTGACCTCATGTGAGTTATCCTAGCCCCTTTATATGTACTCTCTGACCGCAAGTGAGTTACCCTAGTCCCATAGTAGTACTCCCTGACCCCAAGTGAGTTATCCTAGCCCCTTTATATGTACTCTCTGATCGCAAGTGAGTTATTCAAACCCCATTATAAGTACTCCCTGACCCCAAGTGTGTTACCCTAGTCTCATATAAGTACTACCTGACCCCAAGTGAGTTACCCTAGTCCCAAATAAGTACTCCCTGACCCCAAGTGAGATACCATATAACCTTTATAAGTTCTCCCTGACCCCTAGTAAGTTATCCTAGCCCCTTTATATGTACTCTCACCGGAGGTAAGTTACCCTATTCCCATAGTAGTACTCCCTGACCCCAAGTGAGTTATCCTAGCCCCTTTATATGTACTCTCTGACCGAAAGTGAGTTACCCTAGTCCCATAGTAGTACTCACTGACTCAAAGGGAGTTACCCTAGCCCCGATATAAGTACTCCCTGACCCCAAGTGAGTTACCCTAGTCCCATAAAAGTACTCCCTGACCACAAGTGAGTTACCTTAGTCCCTTAGAAGTACACTCTGACTGCAGGTGAGTTATTCTAGCCCCTATATATGTACTCCCAGACCCCAAGTGAGTTACCCTAGTGCCTTATAAGTACTCCCTGACCCCAAGTGAGTTACCCTATCCCCTTAATAAGTACACCCTGGCCCCAAGTGAGTTACCCTGGTCCCATATAAGTACTAACAGACACCAAGTGAGTTACCCTGCTCCCATAGAAGTACTCCCTGACCCCAAGTGAGTTACCCTAGCCCCTATATAAGTACTCTCTAACCTCATGTGAGTTATCCTAGCTCCTTTTGTATGTACACTCTGACCGCAAGTGAGTTACCCTAGTCCCATAGAATTACTCCCTGACCCCAAGTGAGTTATCCTAGCCCCTTTATATGTACTCTCTGTCCGCAAGTGAGTTATTCAAACCCCTTTACAAGTACTCCCTGACCCTAAGTGTGTTAACCTAGTTTCATATAAGTACTCCCTGAACCCAAGTGTATTACCTTAGCCCCTTTATAAGTACTCCCCGACCCCAAGTGAGTTATCCTATCCCCTTTATAAGTACTCCCTGACCCCAAGTGAGTTACCATAGCCCCTTTGTAAGTACTCCCAGACCCCAAGCGAGTTACCCTAGTCCCTTATAAGTACTCCCTGACACCAAGTGAGTTACCCTAGCCCCTTTGTAAGTACTCCCTGGCCCCAAGTGAGTTATCCTAGCCTTTTTATATGTACTCTCTGGCCGCAAGTGAATTATCCTAGTCCCATAGTAGTACTCCCTGACCCCAATTGAGTTACCATATCACCTTTATAAATACTCCCTAACCCCAAGTGAGTTATCCTATCCCCTTTATAAGTACTCCCTGACCGCAAGTGAGTTACCCTGGTCCCATATAAGTACTCCCTGACCCCAATTGAGTTACCATATCACCTTTATAAATACTCCCTAACCCCAAGTGAGTTATCCTATCCCCTTTATATGTACTCCCTGACCCCAAGCGAGTTACCATAGACCCTTTATATGTACTCCTTGACCCCAAGTGAGTTACCCTAGCCCCTTTATAAGTACTCCCTGACCCCAAGTGAGTTACCCTAGTCCCATATAAGTACTCCCTGACCCCAAGTGAGTTACCATATCACCTTTATAATTTCTCCCTGACCCCAAGTGAGTTATCCTAACCCCTTTATATGTACTCTCTGACCGCAAGTGAGTTACCCTGGTCCCATATAAGTACTCCCTGACCCCAAGTGAGTTACACTAGCCCCTTTATAAGTACTCCCTGACCCCAAGTGTGTCATCCTAGACCCTTTATATGTACTCCCAGATTCCACATGAGTTACCCTAGCCGCTTTATATGTACTCCCTGACCCCAAGTGAGTTACCCTAGCCCCTTTATAAGTACTCCCTGACCCCAAGTGAGTTATCGTGTCCCCTTTATATGTACTCTCTGACCGCAAGTGAATTACCCTAGTCCCATAGTAGTACTCACTGACCCCAAGAGAGTTACCCTAGCCCCTATATAAGTACTCCCTGACCCCAAGTGAGTTACCCTAGTCCCATAAAAGTACTCCCTGACCCCAAGTGAGTTACCTTAATCCCATAGAAGTACTTCCTGACCCTAAGTGAGTTACCATAGCCCTTTTATAAGTACTCCCTGACCCCAAGTGAGTTATCCTAGCCCCTTATATGTACTCTCTAACCGCAAGTGAGTTAATCTAACCCCTTTATTAGTACTCCCTGACCCCAAGTGTGTTACCCTAGTCTCATATAAGTACTCCCTGACCCCAAGTGAGTTACCATAGCCCCGTTACAAGTACTCCCTTACCCCAAGTGAGTTATCCTAGCCCCATTATATGTACTCTCTGACCGTAAGTGAGTTACCCTAGTCCCATAAAAGTACTCCCTGACCCCAAGTGAGTTACCCTAGTCCCATAGTAGTACTCCCTGAGTCCAAGTGAGTTACCCTAGTCCCAAATAAGTACTCCCTGACCCCAAGTGAGTTATCCTAGCCCCTTTATATGTACTCTCTGACCGCAAGTGAGTTATGCAAACCCCTTTATAAGTTCTCACTGATCCCAAGTGAGTTATCCTAGCCCCTTTATATGTACTCTCTGACCGCAAGTAAGTTACCCTAGTCCCATAAATGTACTCCCTGACCCCAAGTTAGTTATCCTAGCCCCTTTATATGTACTCTCTGACCGCAAGTAAGTTACCCTAGTCCCATAGTAGTACTCCCTGACCCCAAGTGAGTTACCATAGCCCCTTTATAAGTACTCCCTAACCCCAAGTGAGTTACCCTAGTCTCTTAAAAGTACACCCTGACCCCAAGTGAGTTACCATAGCCCACTTATAAGTACTCCCTGACCACAAGTGAGTTATCCCAGCCCCTTTATATGTACTCTCTGACCGAAGTGAGTTAATCTAACCCCTTTATTAGTACTCCCTGACACCAAGTGTGTTACCCTATTCTCATATAAGTACTCCCTGACCCCAAGTGAGTTACCATAGCCCCTTTATATATACTCTCTGGCGGCAAGTGAGTTACTCTAGTCCCATAGAAGTACTCCCTGACCCCAAGTGAGTTACCATAGCCCCTTTATAACTACTCACTGACCCCAAGTGAGTTGCCATAGCCCCTTTATATGTACTCCCTGACCCCAGGTGAGTTACCCTAGCCGCTTTATAAGTACTCCCTGACCCCAAGTGAGTTACCATATCACCTTTATAAGTTCTCCTTGACCCCAAGTGTGTTATCCTAGCCCCTATATATGTACTCTCTGACCGCAAGTAAGTTACCCTAGTCCCATAGTAGTACTCCCTGACCCCAAGTGAGTTACCATAGCCCCTTTATATGTACTCCCTGACCCCAAGTGAGTTACCCTAGCCCCTTTATAAGTACACCCTGGTCCCAAGTGAGTTACCCTGGTCCCATATAAGTACTCCCTGACCCCAAGTGAGTTACCCTAGTCCCATATAAGTACTCCCTGACCCCAAGTGAGTTACCATATCACCTTTATAAGTACTCCCTGACCTCAAGTGAGTTATCCTAGCCCGTTTATATGTATTCCCAGACCCCAAGTGAGTTACCCCAGCCCCTTTATAAGTACACCCTGGCCCCAAGTGAGTTACCTTGGTCCCATAAAAGTACTCCCTGACCCCAAGTGAGTTATCCTAGCCCCTTTATATGTATTCCCAGACCCCAAGTGAGTTACCCCAGCCCCTTTATAAGTACACCCTGGCCCCAAGTGAGTTACCTTGGTCCCATAAAAGTACTCCCTGACCCCAAGTGAGTTACCCTAGTCCCATAGAAGTACTCTCTGACCGCAAGTGAGTTACCCTATCCCCTTTATAAGTACTCCCTGACTCCAAATGTGTTATCCTAGCCCCTTTATATGTACTCCCAGACTCCAAGTGAGTTACCATAGCCCCTTTATAAGTACTCCCTGACCCCAAGGGAGTTACCCTTGCCCCTTTATAAGTACACCCTGGCCCCAAGTGAGTTACCCTGGTCCCATATAAGTACTCCCTGACCCCAAGTGAGTTACCCTAGCCCCTTTATAAGTACTCCCTGACCCCAAGTGTGTTATCCTAGCCCCTTTATATGTACTCCCAGATTCCAAATGAGTTACCCTACCCGCTTTATATGTACTCCCTGACCCCAATTGAGTTACCCTAGTCCCATATAAGTACTCCCTGACCCCAAGTGAGTTACCATATCACCTTTATCAGTTCTCCTTGACCCCAAGTGTGTTATCCTAACCCCTATATATGTACTCTCTGACCGCAAGTAAGTTACCCTAGTCCCATAGTAGTACTCCCTGACCCCAAGTGAGTTACCCTAGCCCCTTTATAAGTACTCCCTGACCCCAAGTGAGTTACCCTAGCCCCTTTATCAGTACTCCCTGACCCCAAGTGTGTTATCCTAGCCCCTTTATATGTACTCCCAGATTCCAAATGAGTTACCCTAGCCGCTTTATATGTACTCCCTGACCCCAAGTGAGTTACCCTAGCCCCTTTATATGTACTCCCTGACCCCAAGTGAGTTACCCTAGCCCCCTTTATAAGTACTCCCTTATCCCAAGTGAGTTACCATATCCCATTTATAAGTACTCCCTGACCCCAAGTTAGTTATCCTATCTCCTTTATATGTACTCTCTGACCGCAAGTGAGTTACCCTGGTCCCATAGTAGTACTCCCTGACCTCAAGTGAGTTAACATAGCCCCTTTATATGTACTCCCTGACCCTAAGTGAGTTACCCTAGCCCCTTTATAAATACTCCCTGACCCCAAGTGTGTTATCCTAGCCCCTTTATATGTACTCCCAGGCTCCAAATGAGTTACCCTAGCCCATTTATAAGTACTCACTGACCCCAAGTGAGTTACCCTAGTCCCATAGTAGTACTCCCTGAACCCAAGTGAGTTACCATATCACCTTTATAAGTACTCCCTGACCTCAAGTGAGTTATCCTAGCCCCTTTATATGTACTCTCTGACCGCAAGTGAGTTACCCTGGTCCCATAGTAGTACTCCCTGACCCCAAATGAGTTACCATAGACCCTTTATATGTACTCCCTGACCACAAGTGAGTTTCCATAGACCCTTTATATGTACTCCCTGACCCCAAGTGAGTTACCCTAGCCCCTTTATAAGTACTCCCTGACCCCAAGTGAGTTATCGTATCCCCTTTATATGTACTCTCTGACCGCAAGTAAGTTACCCTAGTCCCATAGTAGTACTCCCTGACCCTAAGTGAGTTACCCTAGCCCCTTTATAAGTACACCCTGGTCCCAAGTGAGTTACCCTGGTCCCATATAAGTACTCCCTGACCCCAAGTGAGTTACCCTAGTCCCATATAAGTACTCCCTGACCCCAAGTGAGTTACCATATCAACTTTATAAGTACTCCCTGACCCCAAGTGAGTTATCCTAGCCCCTTTATATGTACTCTCTGACTCCAAATGAGTTACCCTAGCCCATTTATAAGTACTCACTGACCCCAAGTGAGTTACCCTAGTCCCATATTAGTACTCCCTGACCCCAAGTGAGTTACCATAGCCCCTTTATATGTACTCCCTGACCCCAAGTGAGTTACCCTAGCCCCTTTATAAGTACTCCCTGACCCCAAGTGAGTTACCATTTCACCTTTATAAGTACTCCCTGATCCCAAGTGAGTTATCCTAGCCCCTTTATATGTACTCACTGACCGCAAGTGAGTTACCCTGGTCCCATAGTAGTACTCTCTGACCACAAGTGAGTTACCCTAGCCCCTTTAAATGTACTCTCTGACCGCAAGTGAGTTACCCTGGTTCCATAGTAGTACTCCCTGACCCCAAGTGAGTTGCCATAACCCCTTTATATGTACTCCCTGACCCCAAGTGAGTTACCCTAGCCGCTTTATAAGTACTCCCTGACCCCAAGTGAGTAACCATATCACCTTTATAAGTTCTCCTTGACCCCAAGTGTGTTATCCTAGCCTATATATATGTACACTCTGACCGCAAGTAAGTTACCCTAGTCCCATAGTAGTACTCCCTGACCCTAAGTGAGTTACCCTAGCCCCTTTATAAGTACACCCTGGTCCCAAGTGAGTTATCCTGGTCCCATATAAGTACTCCCTGACCCCAAGTGAGTTACCCTAGTCCCATATAAGTACTCCCTGACCCCAAGTGAGTTACCATATCAACTTTATAAGTTCTCCCTGACCCCAAGTGAGTTATCCTAGCCCCTTTATATGTACTCTCTGACTCCAAATGAGTTACCCTAGCCCATTTATAAGTACTCACTGACCCCAAGTGAGTTACCCTAGTCCCATATTAGTACTCCCTGACCCCAAGTGAGTTACCATAGCCCCTTTATATGTACTCCCTGACCCCAAGTGAGTTACCCTAGCCCCTTTATAAGTACTCCCTGACCCCAAGTGAGTTACCATTTCACCTTTATAAGTACTCCCTGATCCCAAGTGAGTTATCCTAGCCCCTTTATATGTACTCACTGACCGCAAGTGAGTTACCCTGGTCCCATAGTAGTACTCTCTGACCACAAGTGAGTTACCCTAGCCCCTTTAAATGTACTCTCTGACCGCAAGTGAGTTACCCTGGTTCCATAGTAGTACTCCCTGACCCCAAGTGAGTTGCCATAACCCCTTTATATGTACTCCCTGACCCCAAGTGAGTTACCCTAGCCGCTTTATAAGTACTCCCTGACCCCAAGTGAGTAACCATATCACCTTTATAAGTTCTCCTTGACCCCAAGTGTGTTATCCTAGCCCCTATATATGTACACTCTGACCGCAAGTAAGTTACCCTAGTCCCATAGTAGTACTCCCTGACCCTAAGTGAGTTACCCTAGCCCCTTTATAAGTACACCCTGGTCCCAAGTGAGTTATCCTGGTCCCATATAAGTACTCCCTGACCCAAAGTGAGTTACCCTAGTCCCATATAAGTACTCCCTGACCCCAAGTGAGTTACCATATCAACTTTATAAGTTCTCCCTGACCCCAAGTGAGTTATCCTAGCCCCTTTATATGTACTCTCTGACTCCAAATGAGTTACCCTAGCCCATTTATAAGTACTCACTGACCCCAAGTGAGTTACCCTAGTCCCATATTAGTACTCCCTGACCCCAATTGAGTTACCCTAGTCCCATATAAGTACTCCCTGACCCCAAGTGAGTTACCATATCACCTTTATAAGTTCTCCTTGACTCCAAGTGAGTTACCATAGCCCCTTTATAAGTACTCCCTGACCCCAAGTGTGTTATCCTAGCCCCTTTATATGTACTCCCAGATTCCAAATGAGTTACCCTAGCCCCTTTATAGGTACTCCCTGACCCCAAGGGAGTTACCCTAGCCCCTTTATAAGTACACCCTGGCCCCAAGTGAGTTACCCTTGTCCCATATAAGTACTCCCTGACCCCAAGTGAGTTACACTAGCCCCTTTATAAGTACTCCCTGACCCCAAGTGTGTTATCCTAGCCCCTTTATAAGTACTCCCTGACCCCAAGTGTGTTATCCTAGCCCCTTTATATGTAATCCCAGATTCCAAATGAGTTACCCTAGCCCCTTTATAAGTACTCCCTGACCCCAAGTGAGTTACCGTAGCCCCTTTATATGTACTCTCTGACCGCAAGTGAATTACCCTAGTCCCATAGTAGTACTCACTGACCCCAAGAGAGTTACCCTAGCCCCTATATAAGTACTCCCTGACCCCAAGTGAGTTACCCTAGTCCCATAAAAGTACTCCCTGACCCCAAGTGAGTTACCTTAATCCCATAGAAGTACTTCCTGACCCTAAGTGAGTTACCATAGCCCTTTTATAAGTACTCCCTGACCCCAAGTTAGTTATCCTAGCCCCTATATAAGTACTCCCTGACCCCAAGTGAGTTACCCTAGTCCCATAAAAGTACTCCCTGACCCCAAGTGAGTTACCTTAATCCCATAGAAGTACTTCCTGACCCTAAGTGAGTTACCATAGCCCTTTTATAAGTACTCCCTGGCCCCATGTGAGTTACCCTAGCCCCATTATATGTACTCTCTGACCGTAAGTGAGTTACCCTAGTCCCATAAAAGTACTCCCTGACCCCAAAGTGAGTTACCCTAGTCCCATAGTAGTACTCCCTGAGCCCAAGTGAGTTACCCTAGTCCCATATAAGTACTCCCTGACCCCAAGTGAGTTATCCTAGCCCCTTTATATGTACTCTCTGACCGCAAGTGAGTTATGCAAACCCCTTTATAAGTTCTCACTGATCCCAAGTGAGTTATCCTAGCCCCTTTATATGTACTCTCTGACCGCAAGTAAGTTAGCCTAGTCCCATAAATGTACTCCCTGACCCCAAGTTAGTTATCCTAGCCCCTTTATATGTACTCTCTAACCGCAAGTAAGTTAGCCTATTCCCATAGTAGTACTCCCTCACCCCAAGTGAATTACCATAGCCCCTTTATAAGTACACCCTAACCCCAAGTGAGTTACCCTAGTCCCATAGAAGTACTCTCTGACCGCAAGTGAGTTATCCTAGCCCCTTTATATGTACTCCCAGACCCCAAGTGAGTTACCCTAGTCCCATAGAAGTACTTCCTGACCCCAAGTGTGTTACCCTATTCTCATATAAGTACTCCCTGAACCCAAGTGAGTTACCATAGCCCCTTTATATGTACTCTCTGGCGGCAAGTGAGTTACTCTAGTCTCATAGAAGTACTCCCTGACCCCAAGTGAGTTACCATAGCCCCTTTATAAGTACTCACTGACCCCAAGTGAGTTGCCATAGCCGCTTTATAAGTACTCCCTGACCCCAAGTGAGTTACCATATCACCTTTATAAGTTCTCCTTGACCCCAAGTGTGTTATCCTAGCCCCTATATATGTACTCTCTGACCGCAAGTAAGTTACCCTAGTCCCATAGTAGTACTCCCTGACCCCAAGTGAGTTACCATAGCCCCTTTATATGTACTCCCTGACCCCAAGTGAGTTACCCTAGCCCCTTTATAAGTACACCCTGGTCCCAAGTGAGTTACCCTAGTCCCATATAAGTACTCCCTGACCCCAAGTGAGTTACCATATCACCTTTATAAGTTCTCCCTGACCTCAAGTGAGTTATCCTAGCCCCTTTATATGTACTCTCTGACCGCAAGTGAGTTACTCTGGTCCCATAGTAGTACTCCCTGACCCCAAGTGAGTTACCCTAGCCCCTTTACAAGTACTCCCTGACCCCAAGTGAGTTATCCTAGCCCCATTATATGTACTCTCTGACCGTAAGTGAGTTACCCTAGTCCCATAAAAGTACTCCCTGACCCCAAGAGAGTTACCCTAGTCCCATAGTAGTACTCCCTGACCCCAAGTGAGTTACTATATCACCTTTATAAGTTCTCCCTGACCTCAAGTGAGTTATCCTAGCCCCTTTATATGTACTCTCTGACCGCAAGTGAGTTACTCTGGTCCCATAGTAGTACTCCCTGACCCCAAGTGAGTTACCCTAGCCCCTTTATAAGTTCTCACTGATCCCAAGTAAGTTATCCTAGCCCCTTTATATGTACTCTCTGACCGCAAGTAAGTTACCCTAGTCCCATAAATGTACTCCCTGACCCCAAGTTAGTTATCCTAGCCCCTTTATATGTACTCTCTGACCGCAAGTAAGTTACCCTAGTCCCATAGTAGTACTCCCTGACCCCAAGTGAGTTACCATAGCCCCTTTATAAGTACTCCCTAACCCCAAGTGAGTTACCTTAGTCTCTTAAAAGTACACCCTGACCCCAAGTGAGTTACCCTAGTCCCATAGAAGTACTCTCTGACCGCAAGTGAGTTATCCTAGCCCCTATATATGTACTCCCAGACCCCAAGTGAGTTACCCTAGTCCCATAGTAGTACTCCCTGACCCCAAGTGAGTTACCATAGCCCCTTTATAAGTACACCCTGGTCCCAAGTGAGTTACCCTGGTCCCATATAAGTACTCCCTGACCCCAAGTGAGTTACCCTAGTCCCATATAAGTACTCCCTGACCCCAAGTGAGTTACCATATCAACTTTATAAGTTCTCCCTGACTCCAAGTATGTTATCCTAGCCCCTTTATAAGTACTCCCTGACCCCAAGTGTGTTATCCTAGCCCCTTTATATGTACTCCCAGACCCCAAGTGAGTTACCCCAGCCCCTTTATAAGTACACCCTGGCCCCAAGTGAGTTACCCTGGTCCCATAAAAGTACTCCCTGACCCCAATTGAGTTACCCTAGTCCCATATAAGTACTCCCTGACCCCAAGTGAGTTACCATATCACCTTTATAAGTTCTCCTTGACTCCAAGTGAGTTACCATAGCCCCTTTATAAGTACTCCCTGACCCCAAGTGTGTTATCCTAGCCCCTTTATATGTACTCCCAGATTCCAAATGAGTTACCCTAGCCCCTTTATAAGTACTCCCTGACCCCAAGGGAGTTACCCTAGCCCCTTTATAAGTACACCCTGGCCCCAAGTGAGTTACCCTTGTCCCATATAAGTACTCCCTGACCCCAAGTGAGTTACCCTAGCCCCTTTATAAGTACTCCCTGACCCCAAGTGTGTTATCCTAGCCCCTTTATATGTACTCCCAGATTCCACATGAGTTACCCTAGCCGCTTTATATGTACTCCCGGACCCCAAGTGAGTTACCCTAGCCCCTTTATAAGTACTCCCTGACCCCAAGTGAGTTACCGTAGCCCCTTTATATGTACTCTCTGACCGCAAGTGAATTACCCTAGTCCCATAGTAGTACTCACTGACCCCAAGAGAGTTACCCTAGCCACTATATAAGTACTCCCTGACCCTAAGTGAGTTACCCTAGTCCCATAAAAGTACTCCCTGACTCCAAGTGAGTTACCTTAATCCCATAGAAGTACTTCCTGACCCTAAGTGAGTTACCATAGCCCTTTTATAAGTACTCCCTGACCCCAAGTGAGTTATCCTAGCCCCTTATATGTACTCTCTAACCGCAAGTGAGTTAATCTAACCCCTTTATTAGTACTCCCTGACCCCAAGTGTGTTACCCTAGTCTCATATAAGTACTCCCTGACCCCAAGTGAGTTACCATAGCCCCTTTACAAGTACTCCCTGGCCCCAAGTGAGTTACCCTAGCCCCATTATATGTACTCTCTGACCGTAAGTGAGTTACCCTAGTCCCATAAAAGTACTCCCTGACCCCAAGTGAGTTACCCTAGTCCCATAGTAGTACTCCCTGAGCCCAAGTGAGTTACCCTAGTCCCATATAAGTACTCCCTGACCCCAAGTGAGTTCCCTAGTCCTATAGAAGTACTCTCTGACCGCAAGTGAGTTACCCTATCCCCTTTATAAGTACTCCCTGACTCCAAGTTTGTTATCCTAGCCCCTTTATAAGTACTCCCTGACCCCAAGTGTGTTATCCTAGCCCCTTTATATGTACTCCCAGACCCCAAGTGAGTTACCCCAGCCCCTTTATAAGTACACCCTGGCCCCAAGTGAGTTACCCTGGTCCCATAAAAGTACTCCCTGACCCCAATTGAGTTACCCTAGTCCCATATAAGTACTCCCTGACCCCAAGTGAGTTACCATATCACCTTTATAAGTTCTCCTTGACTCCAAGTGAGTTACCATAGCCCCTTTATAAGTACTCCCTGACCCCAAGTGTGTTATCCTAGCCCCTTTATATGTACTCCCAGATTCCAAATGAGTTACCCTAGCCCCTTTATAAGTACTCCCTGACCCCAAGGGAGTTACCCTAGCCCCTTTATAAGTACACCCTGGCCCCAAGTGAGTTACCCTTGTCCCATACAAGTACTCCCTGACCCCAAGTGAGTTACCCTAGCCCCTTTATAAGTACTCCCTGACCCCAAGTGTATTATCCTAGCCCCTTTATATGTTCTCCCAGATTCCACATGAGTTACCCTAGCCGCTTTATATGTACTCCCTGACCCCAAGTGAGTTACCCTAGCCCCTTTATAAGTACTCCCTGACCCCAAGTGAGTTACCGTAGTCCCTTTATATGTACTCTCTGACCGCAAGTGAATTAACCTAGTCCCATAGTAGTACTCACTGACCCCAAGAGAGTTACCCTAGCCCCTATATAAGTACTCCCTGACCCTAAGTGAGTTACCCTAGTCCCATAAAAGTACTCCCTGACCCCAAGTGAGTTACCTTAATCCCATAGAAGTACTTCCTGACCCTAAGTGAGTTACCATAGCCCTTTTATAAGTACTCCCTGACCCCAAGTGAGTTATCCTAGCCCCTTATATGTACTCTCTAACCGCAAGTGAGTTAATCTAACCCCTTTATTAGTACTCCCTGACCCCAAGTGTGTTACCCTAGTCTCATATAAGTACTCCCTGACCCCAAGTGAGTTACCATAGCCCCTTTACAAGTACTCCCTGGCCCCAAGTGAGTTACCCTAGCCCCATTATATGTACTCTCTGACCGTAAGTGAGTTACCCTAGTCCCATAAAAGTACTCCCTGACCCCAAGTGAGTTACCCTAGTCCCATTGTAGTACTCCCTGAGCCCAAGTGAGTTACCCTAGTCCCATATAAGTACTCCCTGACCCCAAGTGAGTTATCCTAGCCCCTTTATATGTACTCTCTGACCGCAAGTGAGTTATGCAAACCCCTTTATAAGTTCTCACTGATCCCAAGTGAGTTATCCTAGCCCCTTTATATGTACTCTCTGACCGCAAGTAAGTTACCCTAGTCCCATAAATGTACTCCCTGACCCCAAGTTAGTTATCCTAGCCCCTTTATATGTACTCTCTAACCGCAAGTAAGTTAGCCTATTCCCATAGTAGTACTCCCTCACCCCAAGTGAGTTACCATAGCCCCTTTATAAGTACTCCCTAACCCCAAGTGAGTTACCCTAGTCCCATAGAAGTACTCTCTGACCGCAAGTGAGTTATCCTAGCCTCTTTATATGTACTCCCAGACCCCAAGTGAGTTACCCTAGTCCCATAGAAGTACTTCCTGACCCCAAGTGAGTTACCATAGCCCACTTATAAGTACTCCCTGACCCCAATTGAGTTATCCCAGCCCCTTTATATGTACTCTCTGACCGAAGTGAGTTAATCTAACCCCTTTATTAGTACTCCCTGACCCCAAGTGTGTTACCCTATTCTCATATAAGTACTCCCTGACCCCAAGTGAGTTACCATAGCCCCTTTATATGTACTCTCTGGCGGCAAGTGAGTTACTCTAGTCCCATAGAAGTACTCCCTGACCCCAAGTGAGTTACCATAGCCCCTTTATAAGTACTCACTGACCCCAAGTGAGTTGCCATAGCCGCTTTATAAGTACTCCCTGACCCCAAGTGAGTTACCATATCACCTTTATAAGTTCTCCTTGACCCCAAGTGTGTTATCCTAGCCCCTATATATGTACTCTCTGACCGCAAGTAAGTTACCCTAGTCCCATAGTAGTACTCCCTGACCCGAAGTGAGTTACCATAGCCCCTTTATATGTACTCCCTGACCCCAAGTGAGTTACCCTAGCCCCTTTATAAGTACACCCTGGTCCCAAGTGAGTTACCCTGGTCCCATATAAGTACTCCCTGACCCCAAGTGAGTTACCCTAGTCCCATATAAGTACTCCCTGACCCCAAGTGAGTTACCATATCACCTTTATAAGTACTCCCTGACCTCAAGTGAGTTATCCTAGCCCCTTTGTATGTACTCTCTGACCGCAAGTGAGTTACCCTGGTCCCATAGTAGTACTCCCTGACCCCAAGTGAGTTACCATAGCCCCTTTATAAGTACTCCCTAACCCCAAGTGAGTTACCCTAGTCTCTTAAAAGTACACCCTGACCCCAAGTGAGTTACCATAGCCTCTTTATATGTACTCTCTGGCGGCAATTGAGTTACTCTAGTCCCATAGAAGTACTCCCTGACCCCAAGTGAGTTACCATAGCCCCTTTATAAGTACTCACTGACCCCAAGTGAGTTGCCATAGCCCCTTTATATGTACTCCCTGACCCCAAGTGAGTTACCCTAGCCGCTTTATAACTACTCCCTGACCCCAAGTGAGTTACCATATCACCTTTATAAGTTCTCCTTGACCCCAAGTGTGTTATCCTAGCCCCTATATATGTACTCTCTGACCGCAAGTAAGTTACCCAAGTCCCATAGTAGTACTCCCTGACCCCAAGTGAGTTACCATAGCCCACTTATAGGTACTCCCTGACCCCAAGTGAGTTATCCCAGCCCCTTTATATGTACTCTCTGACCGCAAGTAAGTTACCCTAGTCCCATAAATGTACTCCCTGACCCCAAGTTAGTTATCCTAGCCCCTTTATATGTACTCTCTGACCGCAAGTAAGTTACCCTAGTCCCATAGTAGTACTCCCTGACCCCAAGTGAGTAACCATAGCCCCTTTATAAGTACTCCCTAACCCCAAGTGAGTTACCCTAGTCTCTTAAAAGTACACCCTGACCCCAAGTGAGTTACCATAGCCTCTTTATATGTACTCTCTGGCGGCAAGTGAGTTACTCTAGTCCCATAGAAGTACTCCCTGACCCCAAGTGAGTTACCATAGCCCCTTTATAAGTACTCACTGACCCAAAGTGAGTTGCCATAGCCCCTTTATATGTACTCCCTGACCCCAAGTGAGTTACCCTAGCCGCTTTATAACTACTCCCTGACCCCAAGTGAGTTACCATATCACCTTTATAAGTTCTCCTTGACCCCAAGTGTGTTATCCTAGCCCCTATATATGTACTCTCTGACCGCAAGTAAGTTACCCAAGTCCCATAGTAGTACTCCCTGACCCCAAGTGAGTTACCATAGCCCCTTTATAAGTACACCCTGGTCCCAAGTGAGTTACCCTGGTCCCATATAAGTACTCCCTGACCCCAAGTGAGTTACCCTAGTCCCATATAAGTACTCCCTGACCCCAAGTGAGTTACCATATCAACTTTATAAGTTCTCCCTGACCCCAAGTGAGTTATCCTAGCCCCTTCATATGTACTCACTGACCGCAAGTGAGTTACCCTGGTCCCATAGTAGTACTCCCTGACCCCAAGTGAGTTACCATAGCCCCTTTATAAGTACTCCCTGACCCCAAGGGAGTTACCCTATCCCCTTTAAAAGTACACCCTGGCCCTAAGTGAGTTACCCTGGTCCCATATAAGTACTCCCTGACCCCAAGTGAGTTCCCTAGTCCTATAGTAGTACTCTCTGACCGCAAGTGAGTTACCCTATCCCCTTTATAAGTACTCCCTGACTCCAAGTGTGTTATCCTAGCCCCTTTATAAGTACTCCCTGACCCCAAGTGTGTTATCCTAGCCCCTTTATATGTACTCCCAGACCCCAAGTGAGTTACTCCAGCCCCTTTATAAGTACACCCCTGGCCCCAAGTGAGTTACCCTGGTCCCATAAAAGTACTCCCTGACCCCAATTGAGTTACCCTAGTCCCATATAAGTACTCCCTGACCCCAAGTGAGTTACCATATCACCTTTATAAGTTCTCCTTGACTCCAAGTGAGTTACCATAGCCCCTTTATAAGTACTCCCTGACCACAAGGGAGTTACCCTAGCCCCTTTATAAGTACACCCTGGCCCCAAGTGAGTTACCCTGGTCCCATATAAGTACTCCCTGACACCAAGTGAGTTACCCTAGCCCCTTTATAAGTACTCCCTGACCCCAAGTGTGTTATCCTAGCCCCTTTATATGAACTCCCAGTTTCCAAATGAGTTACCCTAGGCCCTTTATAAGTACTCCCTGACCCCAAGGGAGTTACCCTAGCCCCTTTATAAGTACACCCTGGCCCCAAGTGAGTTACCCTGGTCCCATATAAGTACTCCCTGACCCCAAGTGAGTTACCCTAGCCCCTTTATAAGAACTCCCTGACCCCAAGTGTGTTATCCTAGCCCCTTTATATGTACTCCCAGATTCCACATGAGTTACCCTAGCCGCTTCATATGTACTCCCTGACCCCAAGTGAGTTACCCTAGCCCCTTTATAAGTACTCCCTGACCCCAAGTGAGTTACCGTAGCCCCTTTATATGTACTCTCTGACCGCAAGTGAATTACCCTAGTCCCATAGTAGTACTCACTGACCCCAAGAGAGTTACCCTAGCCCCTATATAAGTACTCCCTGACCCCAAGTGAGTTACCCTAGTCCCATAAAAGTACTCCCTGACCCCAAGTGAGTTACCTTAATCCCATAGAAGTACTTCCTGACCCTAAGTGAGTTACCATACCCCTTTTATAAGTACTCCCTGACCCCAAGTGAGTTATCCTAGCCCCTTATATGTACTCTCTAACCGCAAGTGAGTTAATCTAACCCCTTTATTAGTACTCCCTGACCCCAAGTGTGTTACCCTAGTCCCATAGAAGTACTCCCTGACCCCAAGTGAGTTACCATAGCCCCTTTATAAGTACTCACTGACCCCAAGTGAGTTGCCATAGCCCCTTTATATGTACTCCCTGACCCCAAGTGAGTTACCCTAGCCGCTTTATAACTACTCCCTGACCCCAAGTGAATTACCATATCACCTTTATAAGTTCTCCTTGACCCCAAGTGTGTTATCCTAGCCCCTATATATGTACTCTCTGACCGCAAGTAAGTTACCCTAGTCCCATAGTAGTACTCCCTGACCCCAAGTGAGTTACCATAGCCCCTTTATAAGTACACCCTGGTCCCAAGTGAGTTACCCTGGTCCCATATAAGTACTCCCTGACCCCAAGTGAGTTACCCTAGTCCCATATAAGTACTCCCTGACCCCAAGTGAGTTACCATATCAACTTTATAAGTTCTCCCTGACCCCAAGTGAGTTATCCTAGCCCCTTCATATGTACTCTCTGACTCCAAATGAGTTACCCTAGCCCATTTATAAGTACTCACTGACCCCAAGGGAGTTACCATAGCCCCTTTATAAGTACTCCCTGACCCAAGGGAGTTACCCTATCCCCTTTAAAAGTACACCCTGGCCCTAAGTGAGTTACCCTGGTCCCATATAAGTACTCCCTGACCCCAAGTGAGTTACCATTTCACCTTTATAAGTACTCCCTGATCCCAAGTGAGTTATCCTAGCCCCTTTATATGTACTCACTGACCGCAAGTGAGTTACCCTGGTCCCATAGTAGTACTCCCTGACCCCAAGTGAGTTACCATAGCCCCTTTATAAGTACTCCCTGACCCCAAGGGAGTTACCCTATCCCCTTTAAAAGTACACCCTGGCCCTAAGTGAGTTACCCTGGTCCCATATAAGTACTCCCTGACCCCAAGTGAGTTACCATTTCACCTTTATAAGTACTCCCTGATCCCAAGTGAGTTATCCTAGCCCCTTTATATGTACTCTCTGACCGCAAGTAAGTTACCCTAGTCCGATAGTAGTACTCCCTGACCCCAAGTGAGTTACCATAGCCCCTTTATAAGTACTCCCTAACCCCAAGTGAGTTACCCTAGTCTCTTAAAAGTACACCCTGACCCCAAGTGAGTTACCCTAGTCCCATAGAAGTACTCTCTGACCGCAAGTGAGTTATCCTAGCCCCTTTATATGTACTCCCAGACCCCAAGTGAGTTACCCTAGTCCCATAGAAGTACTTCCTGACCCCAAGTGAGTTACCATAGCCCACTTATAAGTACTCCCTGACCCCAAGTGAGTTATCCCAGCCCCTTTATATGTACTCTCTGACCGAAGTGAGTTAATCTAACCCCTTTATTAGTACTCCCTGACCCCAAGTGTGTTACCCTATTCTCATATAAGTACTCCCTGACCCCAAGTGAGTTACCATAGCCTCTTTATATGTACTCTCTGGCGGCAAGTGAGTTACTCTAGTCCCATAGAAGTACTCCCTGACCCCAAGTGAGTTACCATAGCCCCTTTATAAGTACTCACTGACCCCAAGTGAGTTGCCATAGCCCCTTTATATGTACTCCCTGACCCCAAGTGAGTTACACTAGCCGCTTTATAAGTACTCCCTGACCCCAAGTGAGTTACCATATCACCTTTATAAGTTCTCCTTGACCCCAAGTGTGTTATCCTAGCCCCTATATATGTACTCTCTGACCGCAAGTAAGTTACCCTAGTCCCATAGTAGTACTCCCTGACCCCAAGTGAGTTACCATAGCCCCTTTATATGTACTCCCTGACCCTAAGTGAGTTACCCTAGCCCCTTTATAAGTACACCCTGGTCCCAAGTGAGTTACCATATCACCTTTATAAGTACTCCCTGACCTCAAGTGAGTTATCCTAGCCCCTTTATCTGTACTCTCTGACCGCAAGTGAGTTACCCTGGTCCCATAGTAGTACTCCCTGACCCCAAGTGAGTTACCATAGACCCTTTATATGTACTCCCTGACCCCAAGTGAGTTTCCATAGACCCTTTATATGTACTCCCTGACCCCAAGTGAGTTACCCTAGCCCCTTTATAAGTACACCCTGGCCCCAAGTGAATTACCCTGGTCCCATATAAGTACTCCCTGACCCCAAGTGAGTTACCCTAGTCCCATATAAGTACTCCCGGACCCCAAGTGAGTTACCATATCACCTTTATAAGTTCTCCCTGACCCCAAGTGAGTTATCCTAGCCCCTTCATATGTACTCTCTGACTCCAAATGAGTTACCCTAGCCCATTTATAAGTACTCACTGACCCCAAGTGAGTTACCATATCACCTTTATAAGTTCTCCTTGACCCCAAGTGTGTTATCCTAGCCCCTATATATGTACTCTCTGACCGCAAGTAAGTTACTCTAGTCCCATAGTAGTACTCCCTGACCCCAAGTGAGTTACCATAGCCCCTTTATAAGTACACCCTGGTCCCAAGTGAGTTACCCTGGTCCCATATAAGTACTCCCTGACCCCAAGTGAGTTACCCTAGTCCCATATAAGTACTCCCTGACCCCAAGTGAGTTACAATATCAACTTTATAAGTTCTCCCTGACCCCAAATCCTAGCCCCTTCATATGTACTCTCTGACTCCAAATGAGTTACCCTAGCCCATTTATAAGTACTCACTGACCCCAAGTGAGTTACCCTAGTCCCATATTAGTACTCCCTGACCCCAAGTGAGTTACCATAGCCCCTTTATAAGTACTCCCTGACCCCAAGGGAGTTACCCTATCCCCTTTAAAAGTACACCCTGGCCCTAAGTGAGTTACCCTGGTCCCATATAAGTACTCCCTGACCCCAAGTGAGTTACCATTTCACCTTTATAAGTACTCCCTGATCCCAAGTGAGTTATCCTAGCCCCTTTATATGTACTCACTGACCGCAAGTGAGTTACCCTGGTCCCATAGTAGTACTCCCTGACCCCAAGTGAGTTACCATAGCCCCTTTATAAGTACTCCCTGACCCCAAGGGAGTTACCCTATCCCCTTTAAAAGTACACCCTGGCCCTAAGTGAGTTACCCTGGTCCCATATAAGTACTCCCTGACACCAAGTGAGTTACCCTAGCCCCTTTATAAGTACTCCCTGACCCCAAGTGTGTTATCCTAGCCCCTTTATATGAACTCCCAGATTCCACATGAGTTACCCTAGGCCCTTTATAAGTACTCCCTGACCCCAAGGGAGTTACCCTAGCCCCTTTATAAGTACACCCTGGCCCCAAGTGAGTCACCCTGGTCCCATATAAGTACTCCCTGACCCCAAGTGAGTTACCGTAGCCCCTTTATATGTACTCTCTGACCGCAAGTGAATTACCCTAGTCCCATAGTAGTACTCACTGACCCCAAGAGAGTTATCCTAGCCCCTATATAAGTACTCCCTGACCCCAAGTGAGTTACCCTAGTCCCATAAAAGTACTCCCTGACCCCAAGTGAGTTACCTTAATCCCATAGAAGTACTTCCTGACCCTAAGTGAGTTACCATAGCCCTTTTATAAATACTCCCTGACCCCAAGTGAGTTATCCTAGCCCCTTATATGTACTCTCTAACCGCAAGTGAGTTAATCTAACCCCTTTATTAGTACTCCCTGACCCCAAGTGTGTTACCCTAGTCCCATAGTAGTACTCCCTGACCCCAAGTGAGTTACCATAGCCCCTTTACAAGTACTCCCTGACCCCTAGTGAGTTATCCTAGCCCCATTATATGTACTCTCTGACCGTAAGTGAGTTACCCTAGTCCCATAAAAGTACTCCCTGACCCCAAGAGAGTTACCCTAGTCCCATAGTAGTACTCCCTGAGCCCAAGTGAGTTACCCTAGTCCCATATAAGTACTCCCTTACCCCAAGTGAGTTATCCTAGCCCCTTTATATGTACTCTCTGACCGCAAGTGAGTTATGCAAACCCCTTTATAAGTTCTCACTGATCCCAAGTGAGTTATCCTAGCCCCTTTATATGTACTCTCTGACCGCAAGTAAGTTACCCTAGTCCCATAAATGTACTCCCTGACCCCAAGTTAGTTATCCTAGCCCCTTTATATGTACTCTCTGACCGCAAGTGAGTTACCTTAATCCCATAGTAGTACTCCCTGACCCTAAGTGAGTTACCCTAGCCCCTTTATAAGTACACCCTGGTCCCAAGTGAGTTATCCTGGTCGCATATAAGTACTCCCTGACCCCAAGTGAGTTACCCTAGTCCCATATAAGTACTCCCTGACCCCAAGTGAGTTACCATATCAACTTTATAAGTTCTCCCTGACCCCAAGTGAGTTATCCTAGCCCCTTTATATGTACTCTCTGACTCCAAATGAGTTACCCTAGCCCATTTATAAGTACTCACTGACCCCAAGTGAGTTACCCTAGTCCCATATTAGTACTCCCTGACCCCAAGTGAGTTACCATAGCCCCTTTATATGTACTCCCTGACCCCAAGTGAGTTACCCTAGCCCCTTTATAAGTACTCCCTGCCCCCAAGTGAGTTACCATTTCACCTTTATAAGTACTCCCTGATCCCAAGTGAGTTATCCTAGCCCCTTTATATGTACTCACTGACCGCAAGTGAGTTACCCTGGTCCCATAGTAGTACTCCCTGACCCCAAGTGAGTTACCATAGCCCCTTTATAAGTACTCCCTGACCCCAAGGGAGTTACCCTATCCCCTTTAAAAGTACACCCTGGCCCTAAGTGAGTTACCCTGGTCCCATATAAGTACTCCCTGACCCCAAGTGAGTTCCCTAGTCCTATAGAAATACTCTCTGACCGCAAGTGAGTTACCCTATCCCCTTTATAAGTACTCCCTGACTCCAAGTGTGTTATCCTAGCCCCTTTATAAGTACTCCCTGACCCCAAGTGTGTTATCCTAGCCCCTTTATATGTACTCCCAGACCCCAAGTGAGTTACCCCAGCCCCTTTATAAGTACACCCTGGCCCAAAGTGAGTTACCCTGGTCCCATAAAAGTACTCCCTGACCCCAATTGAGTTACCCTACTCCCATATAAGTACTCCCTGACCCCAAGTGAGTTACCATATCACCTTTATAAGTTCTCCTTGACTCCAAGTGAGTTACCATAGCCCCTTTATAAGTACTCCCTGACCCCAAGTGTGTTATCCTAGCCCCTTTATATGTACTCCCAGATTCCAAATGAGTTACCCTAGCCCCTTTATAAGTACTCCCTGACCCCAAGGGAGTTACCCTAGCCCCTTTATAAGTACACCCTGGCCCCAAGTGAGTTACCCTTGTCCCATATAAGTACTCCCTGACCCCAAGTGAGTTACCCTAGCCCCTTTATAAGTACTCCCTGACCCCAAGTGTGTTATCCTAGCCCCTTTATATGTACTCCCAGATTCCACATGAGTTACCCTAGCCGCTTTATATGTACTCCCTGACCCCAAGTGAGTTACCCTAGCCCCTTTATAAGTACTCCCTGACCCCAAGTGAGTTACCGTAGCCCCTTTATATGTACTCTCTGACCGCAAGTGAATTACCCTAGTCCCATAGTAGTACTCACTGACCCCAAGAGAGTTACCCTAGCCCCTATATAAGTACTCCCTGACCCTAAGTGAGTTACCCTAGTCCCATAAAAGTACTCTCTAACCGCAAGTGAGTTAATCTAACCCCTTTATTAGTACTCCCTGACCCCAAGTGTGTTACCCTAGTCTCATATAAGTACTCCCTGACCCCAAGTGAGTTACCATAGCCCCTTTACAAGTACTCCCTGGCCCTAAGTGAGTTACCCTAGCCCCATTATATGTACTCTCTGACCGTAAGTGAGTTACCCTAGTCCCATAAAAGTACTCCCTGACCCCAAGTGAGTTACCCTAGTCCCATAGTAGTACTCCCTGAGCCCAAGTGAGTTATCCTAGCCCCTTTATATGTACTCTCTGACCGCAAGTAAGTTACCCTAGTCCCATAGTAGTACTCCCTGACCCCAAGTGAGTTACCATAGCCCCTTTATAAGTACTCCCTAACCCCAAGTGAGTTACCCTAGTCTCTTAAAAGTACACCCTGACCCCAAGTGAGTTACCCTAGTCCCATAGAAGTACTCTCTGACCGCAAGTGAGTTATCCTAGCCCCTTTATATGTACTCCCAGACCCCAAGTGAGTTACCCTAGTCCCATAGAAGTACTTCCTGACCCCAAGTGAGTTACCATAGCCCACTTATAAGTACTCCCTGACCCCAAGTGAGTTGTCCCAGCCCCTTTATATGTACTCTCTGACCGAAGTGAGTTAATCTAACCCCTTTATTAGTACTCCCTGACCCCAAGTGTGTTACCCTATTCTCATATAAGTACTCCCTGACCCCAAGTGAGTTACCATAGCCTCTTTATATGTACTCTCTGGCGGCAAGTGAGTTACTCTAGTCCCATAGAAGTACTCCCTGACCCCAAGTGAGTTACCATAGCCCCTTTATAAGTACTCACTGACCCCAAGTGAGTTGCCATAGCCCCTTTATATGTACTCCCTGACCCCAAGTGAGTTACACTAGCCGCTTTATAAGTACTCCCTGACCACAAGTGAGTTACCATATCACCTTTATAAGTTCTCCTTGACCCCAAGTGTGTTATCCTAGCCCCTATATATGTACTCTCTGACCGCAAGTAAGTTACCCTAGTCCCATAGTAGTACTCCCTGACCCCAAGTGAGTTACCATAGCCCCTTTATATGTACTCCCTGACCCTAAGTGAGTTACCCTAGCCCCTTTATAAGTACACCCTGGTCCCAAGTGAGTTACCATATCACCTTTATAAGTACTCCCTGACCTCAAGTGAGTTATCCTAGCCCCTTTATCTGTACTCTCTGACCGCAAGTGAGTTACCCTGGTCCCATAGTAGTACTCCCTGACCCCAAGTGAGTTACCATAGACCCTTTATATGTACTCCCTGACCCCAAGTGAGTTACCCTAGTCCCATATAAGTACTCCCGGACCCCAAGTGAGTTACCATATCACCTTTATAAGTTCTCCCTGACCCCAAGTGAGTTATCCTAGCCCCTTCATATGTACTCTCTGACTCCAAATGAGTTACCCTAGCCCATTTATAAGTACTCACTGACCCCAAGTGAGTTACCATATCACCTTTATAAGTTCTCCTTGACCCCAAGTGTGTTATCCTAGCCCCTATATATGTACTCTCTGACCGCAAGTAAGTTACTCTAGTCCCATAGTAGTACTCCCTGACCCCAAGTGAGTTACCATAGCCCCTTTATAAGTACACCCTGGTCCCAAGTGAGTTACCCTGGTCCCATATAAGTACTCCCTGACCCCAAGTGAGTTACCCTAGTCCCATATAAGTACTCCCTGACCCCAAGTGAGTTACAATATCAACTTTATAAGTTCTCCCTGACCCCAAATCCTAGCCCCTTCATATGTACTCTCTGACTCCAAATGAGTTACCCTAGCCCATTTATAAGTACTCACTGACCCCAAGTGAGTTACCCTAGTCCCATATTAGTACTCCCTGACCCCAAGTGAGTTACCATAGCCCCTTTATAAGTACTCCCTGACCCCAAGGGAGTTACCCTATCCCCTTTAAAAGTACACCCTGGCCCTAAGTGAGTTACCCTGGTCCCATATAAGTACTCCCTGACCCCAAGTGAGTTACCATTTCACCTTTATAAGTACTCCCTGATCCCAAGTGAGTTATCCTAGCCCCTTTATATGTACTCACTGACCGCAAGTGAGTTACCCTGGTCCCATAGTAGTACTCCCTGACCCCAAGTGAGTTACCATAGCCCCTTTATAAGTACTCCCTGACCCCAAGGGAGTTACCCTATCCCCTTTAAAAGTACACCCTGGCCCTAAGTGAGTTACCCTGGTCCCATATAAGTACTCCCTGACCCCAAGTGAGTTACCATATCAACTTTATAAGTTCTCCCTGACCCCAAGTGAGTTATCCTAGCCCCTTTATATGTACTCTCTGACTCCAAATGAGTTACCCTAGCCCATTTATAAGTACTCACTGACCCCAAGTGAGTTACCCTAGTCCCATATTAGTACTCCCTGACCCCAAGTGAGTTACCGTAGCCCCTTTATAAGTACTCCCTGACCCCAAGTGTGTTATCCTAGCCCCTTTATATGAACTCCCAGATTCCACATGAGTTACCCTAGGCCCTTTATAAGTACTCCCTGACCCCAAGGGAGTTACCCTAGCCCCTTTATAAGTACACCCTGGCCCCAAGTGAGTCACCCTGGTCCCATATAAGTACTCCCTGACCCCAAGTGAGTTACCGTAGCCCCTTTATATGTACTCTCTGACCGCAAGTGAATTACCCTAGTCCCATAGTAGTACTCACTGACCCCAAGAGAGTTATCCTAGCCCCTATATAAGTACTCCCTGACCCCAAGTGAGTTACCCTAGTCCCATAAAAGTACTCCCTGACCCCAAGTGAGTTACCTTAATCCCATAGAAGTACTTCCTGACCCTAAGTGAGTTACCATAGCCCTTTTATAAATACTCCCTGACCCCAAGTGAGTTATCCTAGCCCCTTATATGTACTCTCTAACCGCAAGTGAGTTAATCTAACCCCTTTATTAGTACTCCCTGACCCCAAGTGTGTTACCCTAGTCCCATAGTAGTACTCCCTGACCCCAAGTGAGTTACCATAGCCCCTTTACAAGTACTCCCTGACCCCTAGTGAGTTATCCTAGCCCCATTATATGTACTCTCTGACCGTAAGTGAGTTACCCTAGTCCCATAAAAGTACTCCCTGACCCCAAGAGAGTTACCCTAGTCCCATAGTAGTACTCCCTGAGCCCAAGTGAGTTACCCTAGTCCCATATAAGTACTCCCTTACCCCAAGTGAGTTATCCTAGCCCCTTTATAAGTACACCCTGGCCCCAAGTGAGTCACCCTGGTCCCATATAAGTACTCCCTTACCCCAAGTGAGTTATCCTAGCCCCTTTATATGTACTCTCTGACCGCAAGTGAGTTATGCAAACCCCTTTATAAGTTCTCACTGATCCCAAGTGAGTTATCCTAGCCCCTTTATATGTACTCTCTGACCGCAAGTAAGTTACCCTAGTCCCATAAATGTACTCCCTGACCCCAAGTTAGTTATCCTAGCCCCTTTATATGTACTCTCTGACCGCAAGTGAGTTACCTTAATCCCATAGTAGTACTCCCTGACCCTAAGTGAGTTACCCTAGCCCCTTTATAAGTACACCCTGGTCCCAAGTGAGTTATCCTGGTCGCATATAAGTACTCCCTGACCCCAAGTGAGTTACCCTAGTCCCATATAAGTACTCCCTGACCCCAAGTGAGTTACCATATCAACTTTATAAGTTCTCCCTGACCCCAAGTGAGTTATCCTAGCCCCTTTATATGTACTCTCTGACTCCAAATGAGTTACCCTAGCCCATTTATAAGTACTCACTGACCCCAAGTGAGTTACCCTAGTCCCATATTAGTACTCCCTGATCCCAAGTGAGTTATCCTAGCCCCTTTATATGTACTCACTGACCGCAAGTGAGTTACCCTGGTCCCATAGTAGTACTCCCTGACCCCAAGTGAGTTACCATAGCCCCTTTATAAGTACTCCCTGACCCCAAGGGAGTTACCCTATCCCCTTTAAAAGTACACCCTGGCCCTAAGTGAGTTACCCTGGTCCCATATAAGTACTCCCTGACCCCAAGTGAGTTCCCTAGTCCTATAGAAATACTCTCTGACCGCAAGTGAGTTACCCTATCCCCTTTATAAGTACTCCCTGACTCCAAGTGTGTTATCCTAGCCCCTTTATAAGTACTCCCTGACCCCAAGTGTGTTATCCTAGCCCCTTTATATGTACTCCCAGACCCCAAGTGAGTTACCCCAGCCCCTTTATAAGTACACCCTGGCCCCAAGTGAGTTACCCTGGTCCCATAAAAGTACTCCCTGACCCCAATTGAGTTACCCTACTCCCATATAAGTACTCCCTGACCCCAAGTGAGTTACCATATCACCTTTATAAGTTCTCCTTGACTCCAAGTGAGTTACCATAGCCCCTTTATAAGTACTCCCTGACCCCAAGTGTGTTATCCTAGCCCCTTTATATGTACTCCCAGATTCCAAATGAGTTACCCTAGCCCCTTTATAAGTACTCCCTGACCCCAAGGGAGTTACCCTAGCCCCTTTATAAGTACACCCTGGCCCCAAGTGAGTTACCCTTGTCCCATATAAGTACTCCCTGACCCCAAGTGAGTTACCCTAGCCCCTTTATAAGTACTCCCTGACCCCAAGTGTGTTATCCTAGCCCCTTTATATGTACTCCCAGATTCCACATGAGTTACCCTAGCCGCTTTATATGTACTCCCTGACCCCAAGTGAGTTACCCTAGCCCCTTTATAAGTACTCCCTGACCCCAAGTGAGTTACCGTAGCCCCTTTATATGTACTCTCTGACCGCAAGTGAATTACCCTAGTCCCATAGTAGTACTCACTGACCCCAAGAGAGTTACCCTAGCCCCTATATAAGTACTCCCTGACCCTAAGTGAGTTACCCTAGTCCCATAAAAGTACTCTCTAACCGCAAGTGAGTTAATCTAACCCCTTTATTAGTACTCCCTGACCCCAAGTGTGTTACCCTAGTCTCATATAAGTACTCCCTGACCCCAAGTGAGTTACCATAGCCCCTTTACAAGTACTCCCTGGCCCTAAGTGAGTTACCCTAGCCCCATTATATGTACTCTCTGACCGTAAGTGAGTTACCCTAGTCCCATAAAAGTACTCCCTGACCCCAAGTGAGTTACCCTAGTCCCATAGTAGTACTCCCTGAGCCCAAGTGAGTTATCCTAGCCCCTTTATATGTACTCTCTGACCGCAAGTAAGTTACCCTAGTCCCATAGTAGTACTCCCTGACCCCAAGTGAGTTACCATAGCCCCTTTATAAGTACTCCCTAACCCCAAGTGAGTTACCCTAGTCTCTTAAAAGTACACCCTGACCCCAAGTGAGTTACCCTAGTCCCATAGAAGTACTCTCTGACCGCAAGTGAGTTATCCTAGCCCCTTTATATGTACTCCCAGACCCCAAGTGAGTTACCCTAGTCCCATAGAAGTACTTCCTGACCCCAAGTGAGTTACCATAGCCCACTTATAAGTACTCCCTGACCCCAAGTGAGTTATCCCAGCCCCTTTATATGTACTCTCTGACCGAAGTGAGTTAATCTAACCCCTTTATTAGTACTCCCTGACCCCAAGTGTGTTACCCTATTCTCATATAAGTACTCCCTGACCCCAAGTGAGTTACCATAGACTCTTTATATGTACTCTCTGGCGGCAAGTGAGTTACTCTAGTCCCATAGAAGTACTCCCTGACCCCAAGTGAGTTACCATAGCCCCTTTATAAGTACTCACTGACCCCAAGTGAGTTGCCATAGCCCCTTTATATGTACTCCCTGACCCCAAGTGAGTTACACTAGCCGCTTTATAAGTACTCCCTGACCACAAGTGAGTTACCATATCACCTTTATAAGTTCTCCTTGACCCCAAGTGTGTTATCCTAGCCCCTATATATGTACTCTCTGACCGCAAGTAAGTTACCCTAGTCCCATAGTAGTACTCCCTGACCCCAAGTGAGTTACCATAGCCCCTTTATATGTACTCCCTGACCCTAAGTGAGTTACCCTAGCCCCTTTATAAGTACACCCTGGTCCCAAGTGAGTTACCATATCACCTTTATAAGTACTCCCTGACCTCAAGTGAGTTATCCTAGCCCCTTTATCTGTACTCTCTGACCGCAAGTGAGTTACCCTGGTCCCATAGTAGTACTCCCTGACCCCAAGTGAGTTACCATAGACCCTTTATATGTACTCCCTGACCCCAAGTGAGTTACCCTAGTCCCATATAAGTACTCCCGGACCCCAAGTGAGTTACCATATCACCTTTATAAGTTCTCCCTGACCCCAAGTGAGTTATCCTAGCCCCTTCATATGTACTCTCTGACTCCAAATGAGTTACCCTAGCCCATTTATAAGTACTCACTGACCCCAAGTGAGTTACCATATCACCTTTATAAGTTCTCCTTGACCCCAAGTGTGTTATCCTAGCCCCTATATATGTACTCTCTGACCGCAAGTAAGTTACTCTAGTCCCATAGTAGTACTCCCTGACCCCAAGTGAGTTACCATAGCCCCTTTATAAGTACACCCTGGTCCCAAGTGAGTTACCCTGGTCCCATATAAGTACTCCCTGACCCCAAGTGAGTTACCCTAGTCCCATATAAGTTCTCCCTGACCCCAAGTGAGTTACAATATCAACTTTATAAGTTCTCCCTGACCCCAAATCCTAGCCCCTTCATATGTACTCTCTGACTCCAAATGAGTTACCCTAGCCCATTTATAAGTACTCACTGACCCCAAGTGAGTTACCCTAGTCCCATATTAGTACTCCCTGACCCCAAGTGAGTTACCATAGCCCCTTTATAAGTACTCCCTGACCCCAAGGGAGTTACCCTATCCCCTTTAAAAGTACACCCTGGCCCTAAGTGAGTTACCCTGGTCCCATATAAGTACTCCCTGACCCCAAGTGAGTTACCATTTCACCTTTATAAGTACTCCCTGATCCCAAGTGAGTTATCCTAGCCCCTTTATATGTACTCACTGACCGCAAGTGAGTTACCCTGGTCCCATAGTAGTACTCCCTGACCCCAAGTGAGTTACCATAGCCCCTTTATAAGTACTCCCTGACCCCAAGGGAGTTACCCTATCCCCTTTAAAAGTACACCCTGGCCCTAAGTGAGTTACCCTGGTCCCATATAAGTACTCCCTGACCCCAAGTGAGTTACCATATCAACTTTATAAGTTCTCCCTGACCCCAAGTGAGTTATCCTAGCCCCTTTATATGTACTCTCTGACTCCAAATGAGTTACCCTAGCCCATTTATAAGTACTCACTGACCCCAAGTGAGTTACCCTAGTCCCATATTAGTACTCCCTGACCCCAAGTGAGTTACCGTAGCCCCTTTATAAGTACTCCCTGACCCCAAGTGTGTTATCCTAGCCCCTTTATATGAACTCCCAGATTCCACATGAGTTACCCTAGGCCCTTTATAAGTACTCCCTGACCCCAAGGGAGTTACCCTAGCCCCTTTATAAGTACACCCTGGCCCCAAGTGAGTCACCCTGGTCCCATATAAGTACTCCCTGACCCCAAGTGAGTTACCGTAGCCCCTTTATATGTACTCTCTGACCGCAAGTGAATTACCCTAGTCCCATAGTAGTACTCACTGACCCCAAGAGAGTTATCCTAGCCCCTATATAAGTACTCCCTGACCCCAAGTGAGTTACCCTAGTCCCATAAAAGTACTCCCTGACCCCAAGTGAGTTACCTTAATCCCATAGAAGTACTTCCTGACCCTAAGTGAGTTACCATAGCCCTTTTATAAATACTCCCTGACCCCAAGTGAGTTATCCTAGCCCCTTATATGTACTCTCTAACCGCAAGTGAGTTAATCTAACCCCTTTATTAGTACTCCCTGACCCCAAGTGTGTTACCCTAGTCCCATAGTAGTACTCCCTGACCCCAAGTGAGTTACCATAGCCCCTTTACAAGTACTCCCTGACCCCTAGTGAGTTATCCTAGCCCCATTATATGTACTCTCTGACCGTAAGTGAGTTACCCTAGTCCCATAAAAGTACTCCCTGACCCCAAGAGAGTTACCCTAGTCCCATAGTAGTACTCCCTGAGCCCAAGTGAGTTACCCTAGTCCCATATAAGTACTCCCTTACCCCAAGTGAGTTATCCTAGCCCCTTTATATGTACTCTCTGACCGCAAGTGAGTTATGCAAACCCCTTTATAAGTTCTCACTGATCCCAAGTGAGTTATCCTAGCCCCTTTATATGTACTCTCTGACCGCAAGTAAGTTACCCTAGTCCCATAAATGTACTCCCTGACCCCAAGTTAGTTATCCTAGCCCCTTTATATGTACTCTCTGACCGCAAGTGAGTTACCTTAATCCCATAGTAGTACTCCCTGACCCTAAGTGAGTTACCCTAGCCCCTTTATAAGTACACCCTGGTCCCAAGTGAGTTATCCTGGTCGCATATAAGTACTCCCTGACCCCAAGTGAGTTACCCTAGTCCCATATAAGTAATCCCTGACCCCAAGTGAGTTACCATATCAACTTTATAAGTTCTCCCTGACCCCAAGTGAGTTATCCTAGCCCCTTTATATGTACTCCCTGACCCCAAGTGAGTTACCCTAGCCCCTTTATAAGTACTCCCTGCCCCCAAGTGAGTTACCATTTCACCTTTATAAGTACTCCCTGATCCCAAGTGAGTTATCCTAGCCCCTTTATATGTACTCACTGACCGCAAGTGAGTTACCCTGGTCCCATAGTAGTACTCCCTGACCCCAAGTGAGTTACCATAGCCCCTTTATAAGTACTCCCTGACCCCAAGGGAGTTACCCTATCCCCTTTAAAAGTACACCCTGGCCCTAAGTGAGTTACCCTGGTCCCATATAAGTACTCCCTGACCCCAAGTGAGTTCCCTAGTCCTATAGAAGTACTCTCTGACCGCAAGTGAGTTACCCTATCCCCTTTATAAGTACTCCTTGACTCCAAGTGAGTTACCATAGCCCCTTTATAAGTACTCCCTGACCCCAAGGGAGCTACCCTAGCCCCTTTATAAGTACACCCTGGCCCCAAGTGAGTTACCCTTGTCCCATATAAGTACTCCCTGACCCCAAGTGAGTTACCCTAACCCCTTTATAAGTACTCCCTGACCCCAAGTGTGTTATCCTAGCCCCTTTATATGTACTCCCAGATTCCACATGAGTTACCCTAGCCGCTTTATATGTACTCCCTGACCCCAAGTGAGTTACCCTAGCCCCTTTATAAGTACTCCCTGACCCCAAGTGAGTTACCGTAGCCCCTTTATATGTACTCTCTGACCGCAAGTGAATTACCCTAGTCCCATAGTAGTACTCACTGTCCCCAAGAGAGTTACCCTAGCCCCTATATAAGTACTCCCTGACCCTAAGTGAGTTACCCTAGTCCCATAAAAGTACTCCCTGACCCCAAGTGAGTTACCTTAATCCCATAGAAGTATTTCCTGACCCTAAGTGAGTTACCATAGCCCTTTTATAAGTACTCCCTGTCCCCAAGTGAGTTATCCTAGCCCCTTATATGTACTCTCTAACCGCAAGTGAGTTAATCTAACCCCTTTATTAGTACTCCCTGACCCCAAGTGTGTTACCCTAGTCTCATATAAGTACTCCCTGACCCCAAGTGAGTTACCATAGCCCCTTTACAAGTACTCCCTGGCCCAAAGTGAGTTACCCTAGCCCCATTATATGTACTCTCTGACCGTAAGTGAGTTACCCTAGTCCCATAAAAGTACTCCCTGACCCCAAGTGAGTTACCCTAGTCCCATAGTAGTACTCCCTGAGCCCAAGTGAGTTACCCTAGTCCCATATAAGTACTCCCTGACCCCAAGTGAGTTCCCTAGTCCTATAGAAGTACTCTCTGACCGCAAGTGAGTTACCCTATCCCCTTTATAAGTACTCCCTGACTCCAAGTGTGTTATCCTAGCCCCTTTATAAGTACTCCCTGACCCCAAGTGTGTTATCCTAGCCCCTTTATATGTACTCCCAGACCCCAAGTGAGTTACCCCAGCCCCTTTATAAGTACACTCTGGCCCCAAGTGAGTTACCCTGGTCCCATAAAAGTACTCCCTGACCCCAATTGAGTTACCCTAGTCCCATATAAGTACTCCCTGACCCCAAGTGAGTTACCATATCACCTTTATAAGTTCTCCTTGACTCCAAGTGAGTTACCATAGCCCCTTTATAAGTACGCCCTGACCCCAGTGTGTTATCCTAGCCCCTTTATATGTACTCCCAGATTCCACATGAGTTACCCTAGCCGCTTTATATGTACTCCCTGACCCCAAGTGAGTTACCCTAGCCCCTTTATAAGTACTCCCTGACCCCAAGTGAGTTACCGTAGCCCCTTTATTAGTACTCCCTGACCCCAAGTGTGTTACCCTAGTCTCATATAAGTACTCCCTGACCCCAAGTGAGTTACCATAGCCCCTTTACAAGTACTCCCTGGCCCCAAGTGAGTTACCCTAGCCCCATTATATGTACTCTCTGACCGTAAGTGAGTTACCCTAGTCCCATAAAAGTACTCCCTGACCCCAAGTGAGTTATCCTAGCCCCTTTATATGTACTCTCTGACCGCAAGTGAGTTATGCAAACCCCTTTATAAGTTCTCACTGATCCCAAGTGAGTTATCCTAGCCCCTTTATATGTACTCTCTGACCGCAAGTAAGTTACCCTAGTCCCATAAATGTACTCCCTGACCCCAAGTTAGTTATCCTAGCCCCTTTATATGTACTCTCTAACCGCAAGTAAGTTAGCCTATTCCCATAGTAGTACTCCCTCACCCCAAGTGAGTTACCATAGCCCCTTTATAAGTACTCCCTAACCCCAAGTGAGTTACCCTAGTCCCATAGAAGTACTCTCTGACCGCAAGTGAGTTATCCTAGCCGCTTTATATGTACTCCCAGACCCCAAGTGAGTTACCCTAGTCCCCATAGAAGTACTTCCTGACCCCAAGTGAGTTACCATAGCCCACTTATAAGTACTCCCTGACCCCAAGTGAGTTATCCCAGCCCCTTTATATGTACTCTCTGACCGAAGTGAGTTAATCTAACCCCTTTATTAGTACTCCCTGACCCCAAGTGTGTTACCCTATTCTCATATAAGTACTCCCTGACCCCAAGTGAGTTACCATAGCCCCTTTATATGTACTCTCTGGCGGCAAGTGAGTTACTCTAGTCCCATAGAAGTACTCCCTGACCCCAAGTGAGTTACCATAGCCCCTTTATAAGTACTCACTGACCCCAAGTGAGTTGCCATAGCCGCTTTATAAGTACTCCCTGACCCCAAGTGAGTTACCATATCACCTTTATAAGTTCTCCTTGACCCCAAGTGTGTTATCCTAGCCCCTATATATGTACTCTCTGACCGCAAGTAAGTTACCCTAGTCCCATAGTAGTACTCCCTGACCCGAAGTGAGTTACCATAGCCCCTTTATATGTACTCCCTGACCCCAAGTGAGTTACCCTAGCCCCTTTATAAGTACACCCTGGTCCCAAGTGAGTTACCCTGGTCCCATATAAGTACTCCCTGACCCCAAGTGAGTTACCCTAGTCCCCATATAAGTACTCCCTGACCCCAAGTGAGTTACCATATCACCTTTATAAGTACTCCCTGACCTCAAGTGAGTTATCCTAGCCCCTTTATATGTACTCTCTGACCGCAAGTGAGTTACCCTGGTCCCATAGTAGTACTCCCTGACCCCAAGTGAGTTACCATAGACCCTTTATATGTACTCCCTGACCCCAAGTGAGTTTCCATAGACCCTTTATATGTACTCCCTGACCCCAAGTGAGTTACCCTAGCCCCTTTATAAGTACACCCTGGCCCCAAGTGAATTACCCTGGTCCCATATAAGTACTCCCTGACCCCAAGTGAGTTACCCTGAGTCCCATATAAGTACTCCCTGACCCCAAGTGAGTTACCATATCCACCTTTATAAGTTCTCCCTGACCTCAAGTGAGTTATCCTAGCCCCTTTATATGTACTCTCTGACCGCAAGTGAGTTACTCTGGTCCCATAGTAGTACTCCCTGACCCCAAGTGAGCTACCCTAGCCCCTTTACAAGTACTCCCTGACCCCAAGTGAGTTATCCTAGCCCCATTATATGTACTCTCTGACCGTAAGTGAGTTACCCTAGTCCCATAAAAGTACTCCCTGACCCCAAGAGAGTTACCCTAGTCCCATAGTAGTACTCCCTGAGCCCAAGTGAGTTACCCTAGTCCCATATAAGTACTCCCTGACCCCAAGTGAGTTATCCTAGCCCCTTTATATGTACTCTCTGACCGCAAGTGAGTTATGCAAACCCCTTTATAAGTTCTCACTGATCCCAAGTGAGTTATCCCTAGCCCCTTTATATGTACTCTCTGACCGCAAGTAAGTTACCCTAGTCCCATAAATGTACTCCCTGACCCCAAGTTAGTTATCCTAGCCCCTTTATATGTACTCTCTGACCGCAAGTAAGTTACCCTAGTCCCATAGTAGTACTCCCTGACCCCAAGTGAGTAACCATAGCCCCTTTATAAGTACTCCCTAACCCCAAGTGAGATACCCTAGTCTCTTAAAAGTACACTCTGACCCCAAGTGAGTTACCATAGCCTCTTTATATGTACTCTCTGGCGGCAAGTGAGTTACTCTAGTCCCATAGAAGTACTCCCTGACCCCAAGTGAGTTACCATAGCCCACTTATAAGTACTCCCTGACCCCAAGTGAGTTATCCCAGCCCCTTTATATGTACTCTCTGACCGAAGTGAGTTAATCTAACCCCTTTATTAGTACTCCCTGACCCCAAGTGTGTTACCCTATTCTCATATAAGTACTCCCTGACCCCAAGTGAGTTACCATAGCCCCTTTATATGTACTCTCTGGCGGCAAGTGAGTTACTCTAGTCCCATAGAAGTACTCCCTGACCCCAAGTGAGTTACCATAGCCCCTTTATAAGTACTCACTGACCCCAAGTGAGTTGCCATAGCCGCTTTATAAGTACTCCCTGACCCCAAGTGAGTTACCATATCACCTTTATAAGTTCTCCTTGACCCCAAGTGTGTTATCCTAGCCCCTATATATGTACTCTCTGACCGCAAGTAAGTTACCCTAGTCCCATAGTAGTACTCCCTGACCCGAAGTGAGTTACCATAGCCCCTTTATATGTACTCCCTGACCCCAAGTGAGTTACCCTAGCCCCTTTATAAGTACACCCTGGTCCCAAGTGAGTTACCCTGGTCCCATATAAGTACTCCCTGACCCCAAGTGAGTTACCCTAGTCCCATATAAGTACTCCCTGACCCCAAGTGAGTTACCATATCACCTTTATAAGTACTCCCTGACCTCAAGTGAGTTATCCAAGCCCCTTTATATGTACTCTCTGACCGCAAGTGAGTTACCCTGGTCCCATAGTAGTACTCCCTGACCCCAAGTGAGTTACCATAGACCCTTTATATGTACTCCCTGACCCCAAGTGAGTTTCCATAGACCCTTTATATGTACTCCCTGACCCCAAGTGAGTTACCCTAGCCCCTTTATAAGTACACCCTGGCCCCAAGTGAATTACCCTGGTCCCATATAAGTACTCCCTGACCCCAAGTGAGTTACCCTAGTCCCATATAAGTACTCCCTGACCCCAAGTGAGTTACCATATCACCTTTATAAGTTCTCCCTGACCTCAAGTGAGTTATCCTAGCCCCTTTATATGTACTCTCTGACCGCAAGTGAGTTACTCTGGTCCCATAGTAGTACTCCCTGACCCCAAGTGAGCTACCCTAGCCCCTTTACAAGTACTCCCTGACCCCCAAGTGAGTTATCCTAGCCCCATTATATGTACTCTCTGACCGTAAGTGAGTTACCCTAGTCCCATAAAAGTACTCCCTGACCCCAAGAGAGTTACCCTAGTCCCATAGTAGTACTCCCTGAGCCCAAGTGAGTTACCCCTAGTCCCATATAAGTACTCCCTGACCCCAAGTGAGTTATCCTAGCCCCTTTATATGTACTCTCTGACCGCAAGTGAGTTATGCAAACCCCTTTATAAGTTCTCACTGATCCCAAGTGAGTTATCCTAGCCCCTTTATATGTACTCTCTGACCGCAAGTAAGTTACCCTAGTCCCATAAATGTACTCCCTGACCCCAAGTTAGTTATCCTAGCCCCTTTATATGTACTCTCTGACCGCAAGTAAGTTACCCTAGTCCCATAGTAGTACTCCCTGACCCCAAGTGAGTAACCATAGCCCCTTTATAAGTACTCCCTAACCCCAAGTGAGATACCCTAGTCTCTTAAAAGTACACCCTGACCCCAAGTGAGTTACCATAGCCTCTTTATATGTACTCTCTGGCGGCAAGTGAGTTACTCTAGTCCCATAGAAGTACTCCCTGACCCCAAGTGAGTTACCATAGCCCCTTTATAAGTACTCACTGACCCCAAGTGAGTTGCCATAGCCCCTTTATATGTACTCCCTGACCCCAAGTGAGTTACCCTAGCCGCTTTATAACTACTCCCTAACCCCAAGTGAGTTACCATATCACCTTTATAAGTTCTCCTTGACCCCAAGTGTGTTATCCTAGTCCCTATATATGTACTCTCTGACCGCAAGTAAGTTACCCAAGTCCCATAGTAGTACTCCCTGACCCCAAGTGAGTTACCATAGCCCCTTTATAAGTACACCCTGGTCCCAAGTGAGTTACCCTGGTCCCATATAAGTACTCCCTGACCCCAAGTGAGTTACCCTAGTCCCATATAAGTACTCCCTGACCCCAAGTGAGTTACCATATCAACTTTATAAGTTCTCCCTGACCCCAAGTGAGTTATCCTAGCCCCTTCATATGTACTCTCTGACTCCAAATGAGTTACCCTAGCCCATTTATAAGTACTCACTGACCCCAAGTGAGTTACCCTAGTCCCATATTAGTACTCCCTGACCCCAAGTGAGTTACCCTAGCCCCTTTATAAGAACTCCCTGACCCCAAGTGTGTTATCCTAGCCCCTTTATATGTACTCCCAGATTCCACATGAGTTACCCTAGCCGCTTCATATGTACTCCCTGACCCCAAGTGAGTTACCCTAGCCCCTTTATAAGTACTCCCTGACCCCAAGTGAGTTACCGTAGCCCCTTTATATGTACTCTCTGACCGCAAGTGAATTACCCTAGTCCCATGGTAGTACTCACTGACCCCAAGAGAGTTACCCTAGCCCCTATATAAGTACCTCCCCTGACCCCAAGTGAGTTACCCTAGT
This sequence comes from Prorops nasuta, assembly GCF_024137725.1. Lineage (NCBI taxonomy): Eukaryota > Metazoa > Arthropoda > Insecta > Hymenoptera > Bethylidae > Prorops > Prorops nasuta. The sequence goes on from NW_027116925.1 coordinate 90,442, forward strand.
CCCATAAAAGTACTCCCTGACCCCAAGTGAGTTACCTTAATCCCATAGAAGTACTTCCTGACCCTAAGTGAGTTACCATACCCCTTTTATAAGTACTCCCTGACCCCAAGTGAGTTATCCTAGCCCTTATATGTACTCTCTAACCGCAAGTGAGTTAATCTAACCCCTTTATTAGTACTCCCCTGACCCCAAGTGTGTTACCCTAGTCCCATAGAAGTACTCCCTGACCTCAAGTGAGTTACCATAGCCCCTTTATAAGTACTCACTGACCCCAAGTGAGTTGCCATAGCCCCTTTATATGTACTCCCCTGACCCCAAGTGAGTTACCCTAGCCGCTTTATAACTACTCCCTGACCCCAAGTGAGTTACCATATCACCTTTATAAGTTCTCCTTGACCCCAAGAGTGTTATCCTAGCCCCTATATATGTACTCTCTGACCGCAAGTAAGTTACCCCTAGTCCCATAGTAGTACTCCCTGACCCCAAGTGAGTTACCATAGCCCCTTTATAAGTACACCCCTGGTCCCAAGTGAGTTACCCTGGTCCCATATAAGTACTCCCCTGACCCCAAGTGAGTTACCCTAGTCCCATATAAGTACTCCCTGACCCCAAGTGAGTTACCATATCAACTTTATAAGTTCACCCTGACCCCAAGTGAGTTATCCTAGCCCCTTCATATGTACTCTCTGACTCCAAATGAGTTACCCTAGCCCATTTATAAGTACTCACTGACCCCAAGTGAGTTACCCTAGTCCCATATTAGTACTCCCTGACCCCAAGTGAGTTACCATAGCCCCTTTATAAGTACCTCCCTGACCCAAGGGAGTTACCCTATCCCATTTAAAAGTACACCCTGGCCCTAAGTGAGTTACCCTGGTCCCATATAAGTACTCCCTGACCCCAAGTGAGTTACCATTTCACCTTTATAAGTACTCCCCTGATCCCAAGTGAGTTATCCTAGCCCCTTTATATGTACTCACTGACCGCAAGTGAGTTACCCTGGTCCCATAGTAGTACTCCCCTGACCCCAAGTGAGTTACCATAGCCCCTTTATAAGTACTCCCCTGACCCCAAGTGAGTTACCCTAGCCCCTTTATAAGAACTCCCTGACCCCAAGTGTGTTATCCTAGCCCCTTTATATGTACTCCCAGATTCCACATGAGTTACCCTAGCCGCTTCATATGTACTCCCTGACCCCCAAGTGAGTTACCCTAGCCCCTTTATAAGTACTCCCTGACCCCAAGTGAGTTACCGTAGCCCCTTTATATGTACTCTCTGACCGCAAGTGAATTACCCTAGTCCCATGGTAGTACTCACTGACCCCAAGAGAGTTACCCTAGCCCCTATATAAGTACTCCCTGACCCCAAGTGAGTTACCCTAGTCCCATAAAAGTACTCCCTGACCCCAAGTGAGTTACCTTAATCCCATAGAAGTACATCCTGACCCTAAGTGAGTTACCATACCCCTTTTTATAAGTACTCCCCTGACCCCAAGTGAGTTATCCTAGCCCCTTATATGTACTCTCTAACCGCAAGTGAGTTAATCTAACCCCTTTATTAGTACTCCCCTGACCCCAAGTGTGTTACCCTAGTCCCATAGAAGTACTCCCTGACCTCAAGTGAGTTACCATAGCCCCTTTATAAGTACTCACTGACCCCAAGTGAGTTGCCATAGCCCCTTTATATGTACTCCCTGACCCCAAGTGAGTTACCCTAGCCGCTTTATAACTACTCCCTGACCCCAAGTGAGTTACCATATCACCTTTATAAGTTCTCCTTGACCCCAAGAGTGTTATCCTAGCCCCTATATATGTACTCTCTGACCGCAAGTAAGTTACCCTAGTCCCATAGTAGTACTCCCTGACCCCAAGTGAGTTACCATAGCCCCTTTATAAGTACACCCTGGTCCCAAGTGAGTTACCCTGGTCCCATATAAGTACTCCCTGACCCCCAAGTGAGTTACCCTAGTCCCATATAAGTACTCCCTGACCCCAAGTGAGTTACCATATCAACTTTATAAGTTCTCCCTGACCCCAAGTGAGTTATCCTAGCCCCTTCATATGTACTCTCTGACTCCAAATGAGTTACCCTAGCCCATTTATAAGTACTCACTGACCCCAAGTGAGTTACCCTAGTCCCATATTAGTACTCCCTGACCCCAAGTGAGTTACCATAGCCCCTTTATAAGTACTCCCCTGACCCAAGGGAGTTACCCTATCCCCTTTAAAAGTACACCCTGGCCCTAAGTGAGTTACCCTGGTCCCATATAAGTACTCCCTGACCCCAAGTGAGTTACCATTTCACCTTTATAAGTACTCCCCTGATCCCAAGTGAGTTATCCTAGCCCCTTTATATGTACTCACTGACCGCAAGTGAGTTACCCTGGTCCCATAGTAGTACTCCCTGACCCCAAGTGAGTTACCATAGCCCCTTTATAAGTACTCCCTGACCCCAAGGGAGTTACCCTATCCCCTTTAAAAGTACACCCTGGCCCTAAGTGAGTTACCCTGGTCCCCATATAAGTACTCCCTGACCCCAAGTGAGTTACCATTTCACCTTTATAAGTACTCCCTGATCCCAAGTGAGTTATCCTAGCCCCTTTATATGTACTCTCTGACCGCAAGTAAGTTACCCTAGTCCCATAGTAGTACTCCCTGACCCCAAGTGAGTTACCATAGCCCCTTTATAAGTACTCCCTAACCCCAAGTGAGTTACCCTAGTCTCTTAAAAGTACACCC